>NC_135757.1:115000-415000 GCF_041903045.1 Epinephelus lanceolatus | reverse complement strand
ACACTCAGGTTCCTTCTGTTCGTTCCTCAATCATCTGCTCTCAGATCTCTGCTCTGCTCTCCGACTTGTTGTCCAACAACTCTGGCAAAATCCCCCAACCAATAGAATGCCAGGTGTAGCGTTGGCCAATGAAATGATCCCTGCCTTGTTGTGGGTGTGCTGGCTATATTTCTTAGAGCGTCCCATACGTTTAGTTTTTTGGGAACAATCAAGGAGATATGGTCACAACACACAACTTAAAGGATAACTCTTTTCAGCCTGGACCCTATTTTCCCATGTGTATGTGTCTAAGTGACTGATGTCAACAACAGGTTTTGAAATTGGTCCAGTATTGAGCTAGACGGCAGCAGACGGCAGCCGTGCAGCTGCTTCAATGGAAGCATATGGCAAAGCATAGCCTTTGGATTTGACCGCCGCCTGTATTTATTTGAGCTGCAGTAAACGGATGAACAGCAGATAAGGAGAAAGAGAAGGACCACAGGCAGCGGAGGGTGAACCAGCTGCTGCAGGACGTGAAGCTGGGAGACTGCTGGTGTTCCTGTGGGTGCTGTGACCCTGTAGGCCCACAGAGGGAAAATACTGATGCTGTAAAGACTGGTTCATGTTTGTACATTTCTGTACAGCTGTTTCCTGCTGTAGAGTGAGTGACTAACAGACAGCTACTTGACAGAGACAGCAGACTAACTGGACGACATGACCAAACACAAGTATGACGCTGAATATATGAAACTGTGTGGACCCTGAACTGATGACTGAGGAGAAATCTGGAGCCTGTGATTGGACCAGATGGAAACCACTGTCTTAGACAAATAAAAAAAAAACAAAAGTATCAAACAAAGCCAACTTACAGCTTCTTCAAAGTGTTGAAGACGAAGAGAGAAAAGGCTCCAACACAGGTGAGCTGTTACCTGGAGTGAGTCATGAAGCAGGACAGGCAGGAAGGGCAGGAACAGGAGCAGACTTTCACAATAAGACGCTGTTGAGATCTACAGTGTGACAGAGTATCTCAGTGACATATGGCTCTAGACATACAGCACATGTTGCAGTACTTTATACCACATATTTATTTTCAAGGTGACTCAACAATATTTCATCCATGTGATGCAGCAGAGTTTAGACACATCCTGTCTTCTTTCAGTGTTTAGTCAGACACTAGTTGCCTCTATAAGGAATCACAACTTTCCACTCTGGCTGACTCCTTTTTCCACTCACTTGTTTAAAGCTCATTTTACTCTGTAGGTCAGTGTGTGTGTGTGCAGTGTGAAGGAGCTACAGCTCACATTTCATTGTGCTGTAAAACAACAAATAAATAATGAAGCTTCATTGCAGACACAGGTCCATATAACACAACATACAGTATAAACAGTATAAAAAAGGAGACACATATTATAAAATATAGAAGCTATTGCACCAGTGCCGTCTCAGCCTAGAAGTGAATCTATAGCAGCTTTTCAGGGGGCTGACTAGGGCTTCAATTATGTGGTTCTCTGACTTGTCCAGGCGGCACATAAAACTAAACATCAGCTGTCTTAAGAGTGTCTCACAGGTTGGCACTCTAGTGGACACAAACAATTGACTGGCACTATGCCACCTAGGGACACAAAGCAGCAAACTCATTGCATCATTGTATGCCTCTGCATACTCTTTTTCTTCTAGTCAGACCACAGTTGAGCAGTGTATAACGGTGTGATGTAGGTCCTGAACAGGGAACACTTCACAGAGTCAGAGCACATAGAAAACTTCCTTATAAGCATGTTAGCTTGAGAATAAATTTGACAGCGCTGTCAAAAGACATCTTTGTCATCCGTCCAGTCATCGGATATGACATGACCTAGGTATTTAATTTCCTCACACACAGCAAGAGGACTGTCTGACAAATAAAAGGTCAGAAAAGTTGATTTCCTGTCCCCAGCGCTTCTAACTATCATTATGTGGCTGTTTTTAGCGTTATATTTTATGTCATGATCAAGGCCATGCTGAGAGCACACCCTGAGCAGGACCAGGTCGTCTGCATACATAAGATGATTAACAATAGTGTTGCCCACAAGACAGACAGTTTTTAACCTATTTAACTGGTTTGATAATTCATCCATATAAACATTAAATAAAACAGGAGACAAAATTCCTCCTTGCCGCACTCCGTTACCAACACAGAATGGAGCAGATACAACATTGTCCCATTTAACCTGAAACGCTTGATGGGCATACCAAAACACTAAAATTCTCACTAAAAATTTAGGGACACCTCTATCTAGTAATTCTACAAATAATTTTTCATGATTAATTCTATCAAATGCCTTGGACACATCAATAAAGCACAGGAATACAGATGAATTAAGGCTTGTGTATTTAAATATAATCTCTTTAAGAGCATAAATACACAGGTCAGTTCCATGTTTTCTTTTGAAACCAAACTGATTGTCAGTAGTAAGGACATACATTTCTAGCTTTGTTAACAGTATTCTCTCCAGTACTTTAGACAAGATACTGGCTAATGCAGTAGGTCAATAATTGTCTATACTGTTGAGCTTACCAGCCTTGTCTTTAAGCACAGGCACTAACATCACAGACATAATAGAGTTGGGCAAAACACCATGAACCAGAGAACTGAAGCTGATTGCTTCTCCTGCCAGGACTCCAGGTTTTCCTCCTGCTGATCCAGCTGAAGCTCCCAGATTTCCGTCTCCTGGCTCTCCAGTTTCCCGGTCTCCCGGTTTTTCACTGTCAAGTTCTCAAGTATTTTTCATGCAATATCCCCACTTGAAAGGGAGAGAGTCATCTACCAGAGGTCTTAACTGGATTTCACTCAATGACCAGGCCGCTTTTCCTTTTCCTCCTCTTATTTTCAGGTGCGAGCATTTTATGCCATTTGTCATGTGTAGGTGAAAAACCTTTCAATCAAGGAAATGCAAAACCAGAGAAAAAGTTTAAAATCCGTACACAGTGCAAATGCTATTTGCAAATCACCAACAGAAAATAAGTATACAAAATACCAGAAAATAAACGCTTAAATATTGTGAAACCCAATTATATTTACATTAAATTACAAATCAAGCGCAAATAAAGTTACCCACTGCTGTAAATGGTTTTAGCATAGTTTCAGGTAAGTATGAATTTCACTACTTTTTAAATATTTATTGTTGTTTTAAATGTATATTTTAATGTATTTTTAACTTAAATTGTCTCAACTTCTGTATTTTACCATTAAACGTATTTTAACATGAATTACTTCTTAACCTTTAATTACAAATTTTTACGGGCTTTTTAACCTTAATTTTAATTTTAATTTTTAAAGGGTGTTAACATTAATTTTATTAAAGTGAAATTCCAAAATTACACTTTCACAATTGCAAAAATGTATGAGTATAAATGCTTGAATTGAAACTGTATCATGTTATATTCAAATTGTGCTCCCAATCTACTACTAATTACTTCTGTGATACACCCAATACAATCAACATACAGTACAGGCCAAAAGTTTGGACACACCTTCTCATTCAATGCGTTTTCTTTATTTTCATGACTATTTACATTGTAGATTCTCACTGAAGGCATCAAAACTATGAATGAACACATGTGGAGTTATGTACTTAACAAAAAAAGGTGAAATAACTGAAAACATGTTTTATATTCTAGTTTCTTCAAAATAGCCACCCTTTGCTCTGATTACTGCTTTGCACACTCTTGGCATTCTCTCCATGAGCTTCAAGAGGTAGTCACCTGAAATGGTTTCCACTTCACAGGTGTGCCTTATCAGGGTTAATTAGTGGAATTTCTTGCTTTATCAATGGGGTTGGGACCATCAGTTGTGTTGTGCAGAAGTCAGGTTAATACACAGCCGACAGCCCTATTGGACAACTGTTAAAATTCATATTATGGCAAGAACCAATCAGCTAACTAAAGAAAAACCAGTGGCCATCATTACTTTAAGAAATGAAGGTCAGTCAGTCCGGAAAATTGCAAAAACTTTAAATGTGTCCCCAAGTGGAGTCGCAAAAACCATCAAGCGCTACAATGAAACTGGCACACATGAGGACCAACCCAGGAAAGGAAGACCAAGAGTCACCTCTGCTTCTGAGGATAAGTTCATCCGAGTCACCAGCCTCAGAAATCGCAAGTTAACAGCAGCTCAGATCAGAGACCAGATGAATGCCACACAGAGTTCTAGCAGCAGACCCATCTCTAGAACAACTGTTAAGAGGAGACTGCGCCAATCAGGCCTTCATGGTCAAATAGCTGCTAGGAAACCACTGCTAAGGAGAGGCAACAAGCAGAAGAGATTTGTTTGGGCCAAGAAACACAAGGAATGGACATTAGACCAGTGGAAATCTGTGCTTTGGTCTGATGAGTCCAAATTTGAGATCTTTGGTTCCAACCGCCGTGTCTTTGTGAGACGCAGAAAAGGTGAACGGATGGATTCCACATGCCTGGTTCCCACTGTGAAGCATGGAGGAGGAGGTGTGATGGTGTGGGGGTGTTTTGCTGGTGACAGTGTTGGGGATTTATTCAAAATTGAAGGCACACTGAACCAGCATGGCTACCACAGCATCCTGCAGCGACATGCCATCCCATCCGGTTTGCGTTTAGTTGGACGATCATTTATTTTTCAACAGGACAATGACCCCAAACACACCTCCAGGCTGTGTAAGGGCTATTTGACCAAGAAGGAGAGTGATGGAGTGCTGCGGCAGATGACCTGGCCTCCACAGTCACCGGACCTGAACCCAATCCAGATGGTTTGGGGTGAGCTGGACCGCAGAGTGAAGGCAAAGGGGCCAACAAGTGCTAAACACCTCTGGGAACTCCTTCAAGACTGCTGGAAAACCATTTCAGGTGACTACCTCTTGAAGCTCATGGAGAGAATGCCAAGAGTGTGCAAAGCAGTAATCAGAGCAAAGGGTGGCTATTTTGAAGAAACTAGAATATAAAACATGTTTTCAGTTATTTCACCTTTTTTTGTTAAGTACATAACTCCACATGTGTTCATTCATAGTTTTGATGCCTTCAGTGAGAATCTACAATGTAAATAGTCATGAAAATAAAGAAAACGCATTGAATGAGAAGGTGTGTCCAAACTTTTGGCCTGTACTGTACATTCATAATTTACTAAACGTCAAAGTGAAATGCTTTTTTAGGATGTACTCAACCCATACCAATTTACAATTTACACATTACATTTGTAACACATTTCAAAAGTCAGGAGGGAGATTGACAAGCGATCAGCACACACAGACAGTCAGTTACCACACCACGCATTACTGGGCGTCCGACCCCGTGGCTAAGCTAGCGTTATCACAACCAATTACTCACAATGAACAACCTCCGTGCACAAGTCTCTTCATTAAACAGTTCAGCGTCTTACCGGCTGTCTCTCTGGTGTTTAGATGCTCTCACTCTGCATGATTCCTGCAGGATGTGAAGGATGAGGGAGCAGAGATACGCCTGCTGTCTGTGTACCTTTGTCCGCTCGCTCCTTACCTGTTAACGTGTGCCGATCTTTATGGGCCGGGCAGTAACTGGGCAATGGTGCGAAAGGTTCCTCCTTCCGGTTTATTGTGGATTCCTCAGCTTTGTTTGTCTTATCTGTTCAGTTCTTTATTTTACTCCAGTTTGACCTGACAATTACTATTACTGGACAGCAGGGGGACATTCTCAACGTATAACAGTGCAGCAATAGGTATGTGATTAGAGGTGGCAAGTTCATAACATATCTCCACATTTTCCAATGAGGCATGAGCATCAGCTGTGGTCACAATATGGTCTAACCAAGACGTTGTGTGCCACGCTTCACTAACATAGGTAAAACTTCTGTCAGGCAACAAAGCTTTACTCGATAGAATTAATTTAGAATCATTACAAAACTGCTGCAGGTGTGATGCAAATAAAGATTTGCTGTCTGACATGTCAGCATTAAAATCACCCATGACGTAGACACAAGAAGAGCTGTTGTCCTCTATGAAGGACTGAATAAAAGCTAAGCTGTTCAGAGATTCGTCCTCATGCTCATAGGATTCATACGGTGTATAAACATTTAAAATACTACATTTCTTTTCATTATGATTAAACTCTAGCCCTGTGGCCCAGTCAACATTTAGATGCACCACCTTCACCAGTGGGTCATATTTGATGTTCCACAATACACCACCAGCTATCCTACCTCGAACCAGCCTCGTGCTGAGCTCAGTAGTGGACTCTCCAGCCCCATGGAAGTCCATGTGTAGAGTGTTCAACTTATCCAGATCTTGTTGCAACATCCAGGTTTCTTGAAGGCACAGAATGTCACATTCGTCCAGCAGTGTGTCCACCACCAAACGTCTTGATCTATCCGTAGGAGTATGTCGTACTCGCAAACCGCGAGTGTTGTATGAAACAACACGCATTTAATGATCTTTGTCGTTCCCTGCTGAGCAGCTGGCCTTCATCCCGTCCTCCCCCACAGATGTGACAGGCACCCCAGCATCGTCACCGCGCAGTAGCCCCTCATCCTGGCGGCGGGGGACATCCTCTGGACCAGGCAGGCCTCCGTCTGCTCCTCTTTGGCGGCGAGGCTCATAGTAGCGTCGGACATAAGACCCAGCAGGCCAAAGCTGCGGATCGTACAGCTCCGCCACATCATTACATTCAGTGGTGGAACAGAAGGACCTGAATCTACTCTGTGTCGTCTCTATTTTTCTACATTTCACTTCCCGACCCAGCTTCGTTTTTAAGTAGTCACTGAGAGTGTTGGCGTCCACGCTGAGATCAAACTTTGGAGCAAATACTCTTACCATCTTTGTTTTGACAGCCAGTATATTGCTAACCACACCAGTCCCGATTATGCCGGTCTTCTTTCTCACATGAGTTTTTACAGTGCGAGGTGTAGGGTGTCGATGGGCAGAGTTCCCAGGTACCTGCTTCACACGGCGCCCTTCCTTCACCACCATGCTCCAAGCGGGGATAAATGAAGCTGATCACCTTGTTTTATCAGACTCAGTAGAAAAAGTAGAGTCAGTCTGAAGTTTGTAAAGTTTGACATCAGTGAGACACAACAAACAATGATGAGTCAGCAGTATAAAGTCTTTATTCACACACAGTCAGGGACAATGTGTTCAGAAGTTCAGTGTCATAAACAATGATTGATTTGATCATCCATCATTTACATGTTGCCTTTACAGATACGTCGGGGCTGCAGACAGCAAACATGGACACAGAGAGAGACAGAGAGGGGTGGGACATAAAGCAAAGGTCCCCCACCAGAATCTAACCAGGGATACATGGTGGGACAGAACTAACATCAGCTGTGTGACATCCTGTACACACTCAACTGATGTGTTCAGCAGTGAGAAGGTTTCTCTAACAGGAGGAGACTCTCACTCCTACAGAGAACACAGAGACACTGAGGAACCAGAGGACCAGAACCTGGACCAGAGCCCAAACCCAGGATAAAGAGGTTCAGTGAATGTGGTGTTGAAGGTGTGGAGGTGGATCAGTGTGTCAGAGGAGACTCTGAAGAAGGACAGAGTGCCAGCTGGACAGTCCACATACACTGCTACTCTACCAGAGGAGGAGGAGGAGGAGGAGGAGGAGGAGGAGGAGGAGAGCTCTGTTCTTCTGCTATTGTGCCTGACATAGTAACGACCATCATCAGAGCAGATCAGACTCCAGGACTGATGATTCCATCCAAACTCACAGTCTGTACTGCCTCCTCTCCTGCTGATTCCTCTGTAACTCACTGATATATAAACCCGTCCTCTCCACTCAACCTCCCAGTAACAGCGACCAGTCAGACCAGTTCTACACAGCAGCTGAGGCCACCTGTCAAATCTGTCTGGATGATCAGGATATGACTGATCCTCCTCCACACGTGTCACCTTCCTGTTGTTGTCAGACAGTTTGAGCTCTGTGTTTACTGTGTTTGTGTCGATGGTGAGTTCACAGGAATCTGATGGAGAGAAGAAGACACAATACAGCTGCAGTTATTCATCTATCATCTGTTCATTGATCACTTCCTCCAGGAGGTTGCCATCACAACACTGAACTCAAATTCATCCAATCACCACAACTTTATCACAAATGTGACTTTTTAAAAACAGGTCAGATCTCATTTCATTGTGGAGCTGCGTGCAGCGTATTGATTCTGTCTCTCTGTTATCATGAGACTCCTGCTGCAGGAGTGTGAGCTCCACGCCTCGGACACAGTCACACACACAGTGACAGGCTAACTGTTAGCATCACACAGCTAACCTTACCCAACGGTTATTAAAGAAGTATTTCACTGCTGGAAAGATGGTCTTTTCATAAAACTGGGCTGTCTGCAGTAGAAAGACACAAACACTTTTAAACTTGGTGCTACATGACCAGAGAGAACAGAGGAAAAGGACTGTGGGATTTGCTTTTGCTCTGTTGTTGTTTCTTTGTTCCATGGCCCCGGTGGTGGAGCTTTACCCTGACTTTTTTTGAGAGCGACATATATTCATTTCACTTTTTATTCTCTGTTTTCTTTCCCTCAAAACAGCTTGCTCTATATTTATATATATATATATATTCCAAATGTCACACGTACACGTTATCACACGAGCCAGGGCATGATGGAGGAATCCCAGAAAAGCTGTCCTTCAATGTACAACTTATCCACAAACAGGGTGGCCCATTCACCCCTCTGTCTGAGGATAGGATACAGTACTCCGCTCGTTAATTCCTTTTGGAAATTGGTCATTCATTACAAAAGTAGTCCCGTTCAGCTCCCAACCCTTGATCTTAACCAGTTCTTTCTCCTAGAAATGACGGAACTTTGCGATGACAGGGCGTGGTCAGGTTCCACTGTGGGCTCCAACCTGTTGTATGCAGTGGAAAGTTATTTTGTTTACAGTCTCAGTCGGGAGTTTTCAGAGTGGAGAGCAAGATGTTTTAAATATATTTTGGGGGGCTTACTTGCATTTATTTGATAGGACAGTTGTAGCGTGAAAGGAGAAGAGAGAGGGGGAACGACATGCAGCAAAGGGTCGAGGGTTGGAATTGAACCTGCGGCTGCTGTGGCAAGGACACGGTCTTTGTACATGGAGCAACTGCTCTACCAGGTGAACTAGTGGGCACCCCAAACATGAGGTTCTTGACGAGTGCTTCGCAGCTGTCTGTAGTGTTGTCAGGGATGTCGGAGAAGATTAGATTATCATGCATGCTTGATGTTTGAATGTCAAGAAAAGTTTCTTTCAGTATTTTGTTTCCTTTTTGAATCATGTCCATCTGAGAAGTGAGTAGTTAGACTGAGGTGCAGAGGTCTATGTTTTCTCTCTGGAGACTGCGTATTAGTTGGTGAGAACATTTGAGACTCGATTTCAGGTCTTTGATGCTCTGAACATCCAGTTGTTTGTTAGTGAATTTGAGAATACTGTCCCTAATATTTGTGGTGTGTTGGACATTAGTGTCACTGGATGAATGTTGTCTCTCGATCAGTGAGTGAGCTCATGAAAATGTTGAAGCACAATCTGTAGTTGGAGCAACAGCCTGAGAGCCAGAGAATAAAGATGTGAGCTGAGAGATGAGCAGGGAGATCTGGGCGCTGGTCAGATGGAGGGAAGTTTACCACAGTTCACTGACACAAACTACCCACATTGTTATGATACAAAACTGGTTGGAAATCAGCTGAATATCCCTTTAACGGGTTTAATGACAGACTGGAGACATTTCAGTGTCAGTGTGAGCTCATTAGGACAGTTTAACGGCTCGGTGTCAGATGTTAGTCGCTGCTGCTGTGTTAGCTCGTGCTAACTGAGCAGAGACAGCAGCAGGAGAGCGACTCACTGAGGCGGTCCTTCAACACTGTGTCCAATGGCAGCAACAGCTGTCAGCCCCCACCCTTCCCCCCACCATCAAAAACAAATCCTAATTCTGTCAGATACACTGAATGCTCATAACAACAGGCTCCTAATCCAAGACAGCATCACAACTAGTTTGTAAGATTCACTTGCCCCCGCAATTTCATCGTATAAAAACACCTCAAAGTTGCAACATGCAGTACAGTTTGTTAGAAAAGCTGACACAGTTTGAAGATGCTTTGTTTTCATGAATCAATTAAAAACACACTTACACTTCCTCAGACCTGGTCTCAACCATCGGACTCCACCAGGCTCCACCCTGAAAGAAGGAGGGGGGTCAGAGCAGCACTTCCTCTTTCAGCATGCACACATGGACATTACATCACTCTCATACACATATTGTTATACACTGATAAAGGAACAGTCCACAAGGTTGATAACACACTTGAATGTAGCGTCTGAGTTCCTTTAACATGCAGAGATCTGTCCAAACTGCATCAATTATTACCAACAGGCAATTATCATTTTTGTTCCTGGAGATGTTCTCCTTGGAGACCTCCTACACAAATATCTCCTTTTTATGTTCCACCAGTGTTCATACCTGTGTCATTGTGATCTGAATGTTAAAGAGTCTACAGTCATGCTAGCAGCTCTGTGAGGATGGACTTAGACACAGAGGTGCTTTGAGCTACATGCTAACATCAGCATGCTAACATGCTCACTATGACAATGCTAGTGGGTTAATGTTTAGTATTCATGTTTTGCAGGTATCTTGTTTGTTGCTAGTTTGCTATTCAGTCCCTCCAGGACTTTGCAGTATTTTTTGTAACTGTTACTGCCAGAAATGCTTCATTTCACTGCAACTTCTCCAAACATTGTGATGTGGGGGCAAATAAAAATTGCAACAATAGTTGTGATGTTGTCTTGGATTTAAAGCCTGCTAGCATTTAGTGTTTCTCAGCTGTTGTTAAAGGACCATGTTGGTGAGTCACTGTCTTCCTGCCTCATCTGCCTGGTGAGTATGAGCTAACACAGCAGCAGTGGCTAACATCTGATACAGAGCCATTAAATTGTCCCAACAATCTCATGCAAACACCAAAACGGCTCAACTCCGTCATTAAACCAGAGCTTGAAGAACCCTCCTGTGAACACTTGGCTGTATGTTTGTTTATTGTTCAGGTACATTTTGCTCCAGAAATTTTACAATAGTGACATTTACATAGGGCGTCTATCCGAAGTGCTTTACACAGATTTTAATGCCACCTCCTCTGCCTCTGGTGGCGGATGAGGTACAGAGCAGGTGACAGCTGCTCAGGGTCAAATTCTGATTTAGAATAAATCTCCCAAATCATCTGTGTTATTTAATAATTCAGAAACAAAAGGAAATGATAAAAGACTTTGTGGAAAACAATTTTCTGAGTCTAGAAACTACTGATGAAGTTTAGTTAAAGGTCCTTTGACAGATCATATCAGCTAACCTGTGTTGTGTCTGCTGATATGATCTGTCCTCAGCAGACACAACACAGGTTAGCTGTTTATCCACTGATGTAAATCAGATTTAAAAAGCTCTTTAATGGGTTAATGAATCCTGACCTGAGAGTTTCCAGAGCACAGTGTGGACTCTGCAGTCCAACAGAAAGAAGCTTCACTCCTGAATCCTGCAGGTTGTTGTTACTCAGGTCCAGGTGTCTCAGACTGGAGGACTGGGAGCTGAGAACTGAGGACAGAGCTTCACAGCTTCTCTCTGAGAGGTTACAGCCACTCAGTCTGGAGAGGAAATAATGAACAAGACAAATGATATTTGTGTTGAGCGTAGACTTTTGGTGACACAGTATATATGCTCTCTTCTCAGTACAGGTTAAAATCATTGCTGTTTTACTCTAAACACGTTGGAGACGTGACAACTAACCATGACTGAATGACAAATAAACAGACATCCAGTAATCAAAGTCACAAAAAAAACATATTCAAGTGTCTTGATCTTCTAAAAGTTGAGAACTGAGGCCAAAGCTTCACAGCTTTAAATCAACATTTTTCTCTTTCTATAGTAAAGGGCATTCAAGAGGGGTAGCTATATTAATTTCAGATAAGGTGACTTTCCAGCCCTCCGCACAAATTGCTGATATGGAGGGGCATTACATCCTGGTTAAAGGATACCTGGATCATAAACAAGTAACACTACTAAATGTTTACAGACCTCCAGGAAATGACCAAAAGTTTGTTAAAAAAATTATTTGACTTAATTGCCGCAGAATCCACTGGTGTCTGATTTGTGATGGGGACTGGAATGTTCAGTTGCAAACTTACCTTGATTCCACTAACTCGTTGAAGAGGATAAATTACTTACAGAGGGTGGTATGATAGATGTATGGAGGGAATTTCATCCAGCAGAAAAACAATTTACTTTCTTTTCCCACTCCCACACTGTCTACTCAAGAATTGATTATTTCTTTATGTTTAATTTAGAGAGATGCAGAATTTCAAACTGTGAGATAGGGACGAGAGATATATCTGATCATGCAGGGGTGTATTTAACACTACATTTGGAAAACAAAATTAAGGATAACACATGGAGACTTAATACTAGCCTCCGAAATGATCCTCAGTGTAAAAAATTCATTGAGTCAGAATTTAAAGATTATTTAGAATATAATAATAATAATGAAGAAACATCACCTAGTATCATTTGGGACGCCGCAAAAGCAGTAATTAGAGGGAAGCTAATAATGTGGTCTTCATTAAAGAAAAAGGAAAAACAGAAACAAATAAAGGATTTATTGGAAAAACTAAAATACTTAGAAACTAAACATGTGGAATGTAATGACCCCCACTTGTTGAATCAAATTAATGTAACAAAACAAAAGTTAAATGAAATATATGATAGCCAGGTGGAGATGAATGTAAAATATACTAAACAAAGATATTATGAAAATGGACCAAGAGCTAAACAATTATTAGCATGGAAAATTTGTAAACAACAAGCTGAAAGGTCCATTTATAAAATTAAAGACCCCTGCACCGCCCCTATATGTCACAGTCTGAATGAAATACAGCTCTCCTTTGAAAAATACTATAAAGATTTATACACCCAACCCAAAGGTGCTGAACCTACAGCCATATCTAATTTTTTAGACTCATTAGATTTACCATCAATTGGAACTGTACAAAATACAATAATGACATGAGAGATAACAAGAAAAAGACAAAGCAATTTCAAGACTCAAAACAAATAAAGCACCAGGAATAGACGGGTACCCAGCAGAGTGGTATAAGACTTAAGAGACTTATTAACACCAATAATCTTAAGATGCTTCAGTAATACACTTAAAGGGGAAGTTCCGTTTTTTACAACCTGGACCTTATTCCTGGCATTAAATACGGTTGTTTACTCACCCAGATAAGTTTGGTGTCATTTGGAGTCCTTCGGAAGATATTTAGATCTGCGAGAGCCGCGTACATCCATATAGTGGGAGTGATCGGGGCACCGACAATGAGGCTCTAAATAACACATTATCTGCCGTGAAACTCGTTCATTTCACCAATATGTTTTTATGAATCGCTAGAGTTGCTTGTCATCATCATCATCCGGGTCATTTATGCTGACCTACTAACCTCTGACCTGGATGATGTCAGAGGCAATTCGTAAAGACAACCCTCTTTACCACCGAAACATTCACCTTTCTGTTTCTCACTTTTTGTCACTGAGCACTATATAATAATAAATTCACGTTTTGCATAAGAAGTGCCTCTGCTTTTTGTGCAGTGTGCGGGCCGTTCCACACAAGCGATGAGAAGAAACTAAAGAAATGTAAATTCTTATAGTTATTTACTTATCAAGCAAACAAATTCAAGGAAAATAAACAACTTATGCATGTGTGTAGGCTAACGTTACTTACTCAATTGAAAGTTGCCCGTTCGGTCCTGCAGGCTTTGGCTGTGTCTTCCCGTTTACTTTCGGGACACGAAAAAAAAGTCTCTACAACAGCCCGGTTGATCATAGAAGTGAAATCCTCTGTTGTGAGACAGTCATTTCTGGAGACATCCAGACGTGTATCTCCTGGCCTCAAATCCCACTCGGAGCAACAAAGACATTCCTCCTCTGTTGGCATAGTGGAGCATTGTCCACAAGAACACCACCACTTAGCATCGGTTAGCTCGGATGTGCAGTGGTGTGTTGTTCTCTGGCCAGCTGTTCCTCTCTCTGCCTCCGGATCCTCCTTTCAAAGAGCTCCTCATCCGTATACTCTGGCTCAAAACGGTAAGGACATCCATCATATTCAAAGTCGTCGTCCACAACCTCAAAATCTGACAAATATTCAGCCATGTTTCAAAAAACTAATTTTAATTAATTAATTAATTAATTTTAACTAATTTCAGCCGTAAACAGAGCGTAAACAGAGCCATCCTGCGGACATGCGGCGGCACGATGACATCA
This sequence comes from Epinephelus lanceolatus, assembly GCF_041903045.1. NCBI lineage: Eukaryota > Metazoa > Chordata > Actinopteri > Perciformes > Serranidae > Epinephelus > Epinephelus lanceolatus. The sequence continues at coordinate 400,771 of NC_135757.1, read as the reverse complement.
TCCAGGTCAGAGGTTAGTAGGTCAGTATAAATGACCTGGATGATGATGATGACAAGCAACTCTAGCGATTCATAAAAACATATTGTTGAAATGAACGAGTTTTGCGGCAGATAATGTGTTATTTAGAGCCTCATTGTCGGTGCCCTGATCACTCCCACTATATGGATGTACGCGGCTCTCGCAGATCTAAATATCTTCCGAAGGACTCCAAATGACACCAAACTTATCTGGGTGAGTAAACAACCGTATTTAATGCCAGGAATAAGGTCCAGGTTGTAAAAAACAGAACTTCCCCTTTAAAGGGGGAGAAATACCGGATTCACAGAAACAAGCAATAATATCCGTAATCCCAAAGGCAGGCAAGGACAAAAGTGAATGTAGTTCATACAGACCCATATCAATTTTAAATATAGATTACAGACTTTATGCCTCAATAATGCCTAAAGAGACTGGATCCCTTAATTGGCCTAAAAGGTTCTGCACTAAGCTGGTTTAAATCTTATTTATCTGATCGTTTTCAGTTTGTTGACGTTCATAATGAATCATCCTTACGTACTAAAGTTTGTTTTGGAGTTCCGCAAGGTTCTGTGCTCGGACCAATCCTATTTACTCTATATATGCTTCCTTTAGGTAACATCATTTGAAATCACTCTATAAATTTCCATTGTTATGCGGATGATACACAGTTGTATTTATCGATGAAGCCAGAAGAAAGTAATCAATTAACTAAACTCCATAACTGCCTTAAAGACATAAAAACCTGGATGAGCACCAATTTCCTGATGTTAAATTCAGACAAAACTGAAGTTATTGTTCTTTCAACATATTGTACCACAGTAGCCAGAACTATAATTATAATATTATTACTTTCATTAATGTTGTTGTAAGCTACTGTCATTACCTGCATCTCTCTCTGTCTCTCTCTCTCTGTCTCTCTCTCTGTCTCTCTCTCTCTCTCTCTCTCTCTGTCTCTCTCTCTCTCTCTCTCTGTCTCTCTCTCTCTCTCTCTCTCTCTCTGTCTCTCTCTCTCTCTCTCTCTCTCTCTGTCTCTCTCTCTCTCTGTCTCTCTCTGTCTCTCTCTCTCTCTCTCTCTCTCTGTCTCTCTCTCTCTCTCTCTCTCTGTCTCTCTCTCTCTCTGTCTCTCTCTGTCTCTCTCTCTGTCTCATTGTGTCATACAGATTACTGTTAATTTATTATGCTGATCTGTTCTGTACGACATCTATTGCACGTCTGTCCGTCCTGGAAGAGGGATCCCTCCTCAGTTGCTCTTCCTGAGGTTTCTACCGTTTTTTTTTCCCTGTTAAAGGGTTTTTTGGGGAGTTTTTCCTGATCAGCTGTGAGGGTCATAAGGACAGAGGGATGTCGTATGCTGTAAAGCCCTGTGAGGCAAATTGTGATTTGTGATATTGGGCTTTATAAATAAAATTGATTGATTGATTGATAATAGCAAAACGACTGGAGAACATTATTTCAGATTCAATCGACACAGACCAAGCAGGATTTGTTAAAAAATAGGCAGACAACCGATAATGTTAGACGTGCGTTATGAGCGAATGTAAAGTAAATTCTATTATTCTTAGCCTTGACACTGAAACGGCATTCATCTCGGTAAGATGGGAATACTTGTACTTGGTAATGCAGCGCTTTGGTTTTAACGACAACAGTAATTAGATATTTGAAATGCTTATATCAATTTCCCACAGCTAGGATTAAAATAAATGGTAGTCTCGCCAAGCCGGTCACACTTGAAAGGGGATGTCGTCAAGGGTGTCCATTAAGTCCCGCCCTTTTTGCTTTATTTATAGAGCCACTTGCACAAGCAATTAGAGAAGATAAAGAAATAACAGGAGTTCAATTAAATGAAATGGAACACAAAATTTGTTTGTATGCGGATAATGTCGTGTTGACTCTTACCAACCCAGACTCTAGTTTACCTAAGTTAATGTCTCACTTAAAACAATTTGGTTATTATTATTATATAACAATTATTCAGGGTATAAATTAAACCTGCAAAAAACACAAACTATCACATATAATTATTCACCACAAACCTTTACACAGGAAATATGCAACTTTAAATGGGAGTATAATATTATTAATTACCTAGGGGTTCAAATACCAAAAGACTTGTCCAAAATATATCAAATTAATTACTCTCCTATTACAAAGGAAATTTGTTGTTTTATAGACAATTCAGAGAATTATATGGGAGGTTTTTCAATTTATAGATATGATCAAAACAGGTTTGGAGGTGGCCTGGCCATTTTCATATGTGACCATTTTCCTGTTAAATTGAGACAGGATTTGATGGTTAATGATGTGGAAGTGTTATGGCTGCAGGTACAACTACCATACTTAAAACCAATACTTGCTGGTTGTTGTTACAGGCCACCTAGTGCCAGAGTATTTAAATAGATTATGTAATATGCTGGACAGAGTGACTGAGGAAAACAGAGAGCTATACTGGCTGGGTGATCTAAATGTTGATTGGCTATCTGATAACTGTCCTCCGAAGAAAAAGCTTAAATCTATGACTGACACCTGTGGTTTATATCAATTAATTTATCAACCTACAAGAATTTCTAGTAACAGTACAGGATCCTTAACATCAACATGTATTGATCATATTTACACTAATATTCCTGATATGTGCTCTACACCTGTTTCTGTACCAGTTGGCTTCAGTGACCATAACTGTGTTGCTGTCTGCAGGAGAACAGAGCTACCAAGAGCCTGTCCCAAAATTATAATGAAAAGAACTTATAAGACATTCAATGAGGAGAATTTTCTTAGTGAAGTGGGTAACTTTCAATGGGATGAAGTATGTGCTATTGATGATGTGAATACCTCCCTCAATTTATTTATTGGTCTTTTTATGAGAATTGTTAACAATCATGCCCCGTTAAAGACATTTACAGTCAAAGCCAAAAGTGCTCCTTGGGTTGACATTGAATTAAAGAGCTTGATGTCTCAAAGGGATGAGGCTAAAAAGGCTGCTGTTCTTTCTGGTTCTCCTGTAGACAGAAAACTTTATTGTACTCTAAGGAATTATGTGACCAAAGTGAACAGAGTAAAAAAGAGAAAATATTATCAAAAGAGAATCTCTGACAGTGGTACAAATACTAAACAAATATGGAGTGTACTTAATGAAATCATGGGGGAAAAATCTACCTGTACTTCTTTTGTTGAATTGAATGGAGTTTATTTGATTAAGCCAACTCAGATTGCAAATTATTTTAATGACTATTTAAGGTTTCTAAACTTAGAGAGAAAATGGATTGTACTGTTGATTCCAACTCAGAGGAGCTGATAAAAAAATGCATTATGAAGGATAAGTTGTGTAATTTTGAATTTCATGAGGTCAGTGCTGTGCAGGTGGAAATGTTGCTGAGGTCCTTGCCTGTTGGTGGGTCTGCTGGCATGGACAACTTGGATAATAGGCTGTTGAGATTATCTGCTGCACAAATTTCTAAACCTATATGTCATATATTCAAGAGATGTCTGATCAGTGGTGTGTGTGTCCAAAACTTTGGAAGGAGGGCAAGATCATTCTCTATCCAAAGATACAAAATCAACTTTCTGCGGTCCGAATAGTAGACCTATTAGCATTCTGCCTGTTCTGAGTAAATTGTTGGAAAAGATTGTATTTAAGCAAGTACAAGATTACTTTTCCTATAATGATTTAACAACAATGTTCCAACATCCATATAGGTCTGGCCATTCCACCTGCACTGCAATGACACAAATGTCAGATAGCTGGTTAACATCAATTGATGACTCAATGCTTGTGGGTACAGTATTGCTCGACTTCAGTGCAGCCTTCGATGCGATTGACCATAACATTTTGATTTCCAAACTTATTTGTTATGGTTTTAATTCCTCTGCAATTCAGTGGTTTAAGAGCTATCTGTCTGATAGATCACAAAGAGTTTATTTCAATGGTGCTTTATCTTGCTGCTATCAAGTCCCTGGACTGTGGAAGCTGTCTGGGACCTCTGTAATTTTCAATTTTTACTAATGATATGCCATGTGTACTATTTATTTATTTATTTAGCGAATGCAAAGTCCTTCAGCCAATCAGTTGCCGTCTGATCTGCTGTATGGAGGGTGACTAAGCCTCCTTCAAGTCTTTGTAGAGGGCAAGCTTCAATGATGTGTTGCATTGTTTGCTCCTCTCCACAAGCACAAAGTGAGCTTGAGCTGCTGCCCCACTTGTGAAGGCTGGCCAGGCAGGGGCCATGTCCAGTCCTGAATCTGTTTAGGGTTGACCACTGTCTCCTTGGGAGGTTGGTGCCAGGGACCAGCAGGGTGGGGTCTGCCACCAGATGTTTGTTTGGGATGTCTTTGGACTCCCATTCCTTTTCCCAAGCTGATTGGATGGTAAAGTCAGCTGGTGGGGGATTCTTCCAAATTGGACGTCTAGATGGAAGTCGGGCAGTGGGTGGGTTGAAAATGTCTGTGTAAATTGATAGATGAGGGGAGTCTTTGGCCTTTTGGAGCATCCTTTGAGTGAAGGCTACTCGCCGGATGTGTGGAGGGGCTATGTTTGATAGGATGGGAGCCAGGGGAGTGGTGTTGAGCGGATTGTCCTGGTGATGATCCTCATGGTTGTGTTGAGTTGGGTGTCCACATGGTGTGTATGGGGTGACCTGGACCAAACAGGGGCGCAATATTCTGCTGAGGAGTATGCCAGGGCCAGCGCTGAGGTGCGCAGTGTGGGGCTTCTGCCCCCCATTTTGAGCCAGCAAATTTGCAGAGCAGGTTATTTCTGGACTTCACCTTAGCTGCCGTCCCTTTAAGATGTTCCTTGAAGGATAGGGTCATGTCAAGGGTCACTCCAAGGTAAGTTGGAGTGGAGGCGTGCTTCAGTTTAAGTCCGCTCAGGTGGATGTTCAGTTCTCTGGCAGCTTCAGCGTTGTGGAGGTGGAACACACTGGAGACTGTTTTTGCTGGGCTTGGTTTTAGGCGCCAGGTTTTGCACTACTGGTCGAGTTTGGCGAGGTCCTCATTGAGCACACACTCAAGTGAACCAAAGTCTGGTGCTTGGAAGGCCAGACAGATTATCATCTGCATAGATAAATTTGCGGGATTTGGTGATGGGTAGGTCATTTGTGTATAGATTAAACAGGGTTGTTGCTAGAACTGACTCTTGCGGGACCCATTCTTCTGCGTTCTCCAAGCGCTCTTGTTCTGTCCGAGGTGAACTCTGAACCTCCGGTTGGAGAGCAGAGTTTTGATGGTTTCTGTCGCCCAGGCAGGGAGTGCTTTTGTGAGTTTCAGAAGGAGGCCTTTATGCCATACAGTATCACAGGAGGCGGTGAGGCTGAGAAACACTGTCCCTGTTTTTGACTTCCTCTGGAAGCCATTTTCGATGAAGGTGGTTAGGGCCAGTACTTGCTCTCCTGTGCTGCAGTTCTTGCGGAAACCTGCCTGATCCACACATAGAATCTCTTCTACTCCTGGAGATATACGTTGCAGTATAAGGCGTTCCAGGATTTTGAACGGGACGCAGAGTAGGGAGATTGGTCGGTAGCTTGCTGGTAATTTGAGGTCTTTGCCAGGTTTTGGTATGGCAATGACTTTTGCTGTCCGCCATGTCTTAGGAATGGATTTCATCTGTATGGTCCTGGTGTAAAATTGGGTCAGCCAGGTTAGGGCTTGGGGGCCCAGATGTTTCATGAACTCTGGAGAAATGTTGTCATATCCTGCTGCCTTTCCACATTTCAGGCCTTGTAGGACTTTCTCCAGTTCAGCCACCTCAAAGGGCTCAGGCTTTCTTTCCTCTCCAGGTGTTCTCCAAAGTGTCTTTAGTTTGGTTGTTACTGCTCTTCTGGTGTGTTTGTCTTGGGCTGCTTGTGCAATGGTCACCAGGTGGGATGCAACTTGACTGGGTGTGACAGATGGTCGGCTTTGGGTGGGGGGCTTCTGTGCAGCTCCTAGGCGGCAGATGAGGCTCCAACACTTCCTGCTAGAGTGGGTGAAGTTCAGCTCAGCTACTGTCTCCTCCCATTTTTTCCGCCTGGCTGTAGATAGCGATTCAACGAGGTGGTCTGCCATCTCAAGGTTCCCTGATGTCCTGTAGGCTTGCAGGAGGGCAGTGCTTTCTCCGTCCAGGCACGGGACATAGAGGGGGCGGTAGCCTCGTGGGATTGCTGTGTGGGCGGCTTTGTAGACAGCGCTGCAGAAGCGGTTGTATGCTTCATCTACAGTGATGGTGTGGAGTGGGATGGTGACAACACTCCGGTCTAAGGTTTCACTGTATTTCTTCCAGTTGGCTTTGCGGAAGTTCCAGCGCATCTTCCTTGGGCTGTTTATGACTGGGAGTTGTAGGCCAATGTGTAGGAGTGAGGGGCGGTGTTGGCTGTGTGGGAAATCTTCCAGAATGAGGATCTGTGCAGGGTAGGGGGTTCCATTAAAGGAGCTGACCCAGCAAAGGTCAGGAGAATAATCCTTGTTCCATCTGGCTGAATGGAACGTTCCTCTTTGTTTGGGGTCGTGTATCAGGCCAAGGTCATTTCTGGATGCCCATTCTGAAAGTGCCTCCCCATCACTATCCGCTGCTGGGTATCCCCAGTCAGGGTGATGGCTGTTAAAGTCCCCCACATAGATGGCAGGGTGGGGTAGGGTGGGTAGGACTTGCAGATCCCATTTGGCACTAGGTGGCTTGTACACATTGGCTATGTGGAAACCATCAATGGTTATGGTATCCGAGAAAGTTGTTGTGGTCAGATGGTTTGCTTCAGCTATGTCAGAGCGCACATAGGTGGCAGGTCCATGCTTGGTATGGGGTGCGTAGCAAAGGAGGTCGAAGCCATTGATGGTGTACCGGCCTGCTTCCTCTGTACCAGTGTGTGTCTCTTGGAGGCATATGACGTCAATGGAGTGTTTGTGGGCGAGGAGTTTTATGAGCCTTCGCTTGGCTGCGGAAAGGGCTTCAACATTAAGTTGTAGTATTCAGAGGGCAGGTCCTACAGCTAGGTGCTCTTGAGGCTGGTCGTTGTTGCTGCTTTCGGCTTTGGGACTGTGACTAGGATTCTTTGGGGAAGAATTTAGTCTGCTGGAAGGATCACTGGCTTCCCCAGGGTAGCCTGGGTACTGACGGGGAGCGCGGCGAGAACGCTGATCCATTGCCCCATGTGTACTCAGTAAGGCTAAATTGACTATGTTTGCTGATGATTCCACTATTTATTATGCTGCCCCCACATGTTCAGAGATTAATCAGGTTCTGTCGTGTGAGATCAGCATGCTATATAACTGGATCAAAACGAATAAACTTATCTTTAATATATCAAAAACAATGAGTATAATGTTTGGTTCTAAGTATAGATTATCAGAGAATCCTAAAATAAATATACAAATAGATGGTCAAGCAATACATCAAGTAAAAACTGTGAAGCTTCTTGGACTTTGGCTTGATTGCACATTGTCATGGTCTGATCACATCAACAAAATTGTTGCCAAAATGGGTAGAGCAGTAGTCATAAGGCATAAATGTGCACTGTTTCTCAATTCACAGTTGTTTCGTCAAGTTGTTTGTTCACTGGTATTATGTCATTTAGATTACTGTTCAGTTGTATGGTCTGCTGCATCAGACAGTCTTCTAAAAAAACTACAAGTGGCTCAAAACAAGGCTGCAAGACTGGTTCTTGGTTGTTCTACAATAACTAGTGTTGCAGAAATGCATGAACATCTCACCTGGCTGAGGGTCAAGGATAGACTATCTGCTAATGTACTAGTATACTTTCAAAGAATAATTAACACTCAGTCTCCTAAATTTCTCTGTAATAATATAATTTACTGATCAAATACTCATTCATATCACACTGGAGGGGCGAATAGTGGACGGATTACCTTACCTCTACCTAAGTCCGACTCTATGAAGAGGACAGTATTCTATAGGTCAATTGCATTTTGGAACAGTCTTCCAGGTGAGGTTCGTGTAATTAAGAAAAATGCTGGTTTTAAAAGGAGACTAAAAATGTATTTATTCTCAACACCTCAACACTCTTGCTTATCTTGATTGAGTGAGGTTGGGTCATGTGATACATGACTTTTATTATGTTTTTCTTTATTTTTAATTTTTAAGAAAAGAAGTATTTTCTATGTATTATTTTCTATGTATTTTTTTTTTTTACTTGAGACTGTAATGCTTGTCTTTGATATTTTATTGTCTGGACCCCAGGAAGACTAGCTGTCGTCTTGGCTTCAGCTAATGGGGATCCTTTTAAATAAACAAATAAACAAATAAATAATTCTGATCTGAAAAAATGGGCTTTATTACCACTGGACATGTATAATCGCATAGATATAATAAAAATAAACATTTTACCACGATTGCTTTTTCTTTTTCAATCTCTGCCTGTAGAAATACCACTTAAACAGTTTAGTGATTGGAAAAGAATGATTTCAGGATTTATTTGAAAAGGTCAAAAACCTAGGGTAAAACTGAACATATTACCATCCCAACTAGGCTACTTAAGGAGGTCTTTCCTTTAGTTAACACTCATATATTAGATATGATCAATATATCCTTATTAACAGGCTATGTACCACAGTCTTTTAAGGTAGCTGTAATTAAACCTCTACTAAAAAAGCCCACCCTGGATCCAGAGGTGTTAGCCAACTATAGACCAATATCTAATCTTCCCTTTATGTCAAAGATCCTTGAGAAAGTAGTCGCAGACCAGCTGTGTGATTTTCTCCATGATAATAATTTATTTGAGGAATTTCAGTCAGGATTTAGAGTGCATCATAGCACTGAGACAGCACTAGTTAAAATTACAAATGACCTTCTGATTGCTTCAGACAAAGGACTCGTCTCTGTACTTGTTTTATTAGATCTTAGTGCGGCGTTTGACACAATTGACCATCAAATTCTACTGCAGAGACTGGATCACTTAATTGGCCTAAAAGGTTCTGCACTAAGCTGGTTTAAATCTTATTTATCTGATCGTTTTCAGTTTGTTGACGTTCATAATGAATCATCCTTACGTACCAAAGTTTGTTTTGGAGTTCCACAAGGTTCTGTGCTCGGACCAATCCGATTTACTCTATATATGCTTCCTTTAGGTAACATCATTAGAAATCACTCTATAAATTTCCATTGTTATGCGGATGATACACAGTTGTATTTATCTATGAAGCCAGAAGAAAGTAATCAATTAACTAAACTCCATAACTGCCTTAAAGACATAAAAACTTGGATGAGCACCAATTTCCTGATGTTAAATTCAGACAAAACTGAAGTTATTGTTCTTGGCCCCAAACAACTCAGAGACTCTTTATCTGATGACATAGTTTCTCTAGATGGCATTGCTCTGGCCTCTAGCACTACCGTAAGAAACCTCGGAGTAACATTTGATCAAGATTTGTCTTTTAATTCTCATTGAAAACAAACCTCACGGACTGCATTTTTTCATCTGCGTAATATTGTGAAAATTAGGCCTATCCTGACCCAAAAAGATGCAGAAAAATTGGTCCACGCTTTTGTTACCTCTAGGCTGGATTACTGTAACTCTCTATTATCAGGTAGCTCTAGTAAGTCCTTAAAAACTCTCCAGCTAATTCAGAATGCAGCAGCACGTGTACTAACAGGAACTAAGAAATGAGATCATATTTCTCCTGTTTTAGCTTCTCTGCACTGGCTCCCTGTAAAATCCAGAATTGAATTTAAAATCCTACTGTTGACTTATAAAGCTCTAAATGGTCAAGCTTCGTCATATCTTAGAGAGCTCATAGTGCCATATTATCCCACCAGAACACTGCGCTCTGAGAACGCAGGGTTACTCGTGGTCCCTAAAGTCTCCAAAAGTAGATCAGGAGCCAGAGCCTTCAGCTATCAGGCTCCTCTCCTGTGGAATCATCTTCCTGTTACGGTCCGGGAGGCAGACACCGTCTCCACATTTAAGACTAGACTTAAGACTTTCCTCTTTGATAAAGCTTATAGTTAGGGCTGGCTCAGGCTTGCCCTGTACCAGCCCCTAGTTAGGCTGACTTAGGCCTAGTCTGCTGGAGGACCCCCCTATAATACACCGGGCACCTTCTCTCCTTCTCTCTCTCTCTCTCGTATTCTATTACTGCATCTTGCTAACTCGGCCATTCTGGATGTCACTAACTCGGCTTCTTCTCCGGAGCCTTTGTGCTCCACTGTCTCTCAGATTAACTCATATCACAGCGGTGCCTGGACAGCGTGACGTGTGTGGTTGTGCTGCTGCCGTGGTCCTGCCAGATGCCTCCTGCTGCTGCTGCCATCATTAGTCATTAGTCATACTTCTACTGTTATTATACACATATGACTATTGTCACACATGTATACTGCCAGATATTAATACATACTTTCAACATATTGTACCACAGTAGCCAGAACTATAACTATAATATTATTACTTTCAATAATGTTGTTGTAACCTACTGTCATTACCTGCATCTCTCTCTCTGTCTCTCTCTCTGTCTCATTGTGTCATGCGGATTACTGTTAATTTATTATGCTGATCTGTTCTGTACAACATCTATTGCACGTCTGTCCGTCCTGGAAGAGGGATCCCTCCTCAGTTGCTCTTCCTGAGGTTTCTACCGTTTTTTTCCCCCATTAAAGGGTTTTTTTGGGGAGTTTTTCCTGATCAGCTGTGAGGGTCATAAGGACAGAGGGATGTCGTATGCTGTAAAGCCCTGTGAGGCAAACTGTGATTTGTGATATTGGGCTTTATAAATAAAATTGAATTGAATTGAATTGAATTAAGAAAAAGGGGAGGATGTCAATTCCATGCTTTGAGGATTACTATGCAGCACATTTGAAATATTTGGTTAATTGGTGCAACCCACACTATATTGCAAAATGGAAGGACCTGGAGATGAGCCAATTAAACATACCTCTACAATCACTATTAGGTGACAGAAAACTTTTAAAAAATACACTCAGAGAACTTGAATTGCTGGACAAAGATTTCTTTGAACATTTGGTTTAGAGAATGCCGTAAATTAGAATTAGAAAATAGAGCACGAATATTAAGGTGGGTGGCATATGACAGAGATTTCATCCCTACACAGCTGGATGAGCGATTTCAGTACTGGACTCTTAAAGTTATTACAGCATATTGTACGGTGTCATCCAACATAGGAATAGACAGTTACCAAAAAATTGCTGATACTTATTATTTAGTAAAACAGGACCGTTTTAGGTATTTTCAAGTTAGGGATTATTTTAATAGTAACATTAGAGACTGTCGGGACACTGAAACGAATCTGATATAATATATTTACAGATGCATACAAATCCAATCTCCACAGAAAACTGGTTGCTAAAATTTATTCATGCTTCAATCTGCTAAAAATCATTCTACTATGTACATCAAATCTAAATGGGAGAAAGAAGCCAATACAAGTCTGACAGACGAGGATTGGCTAAATATATGCAAAACACAAACAACTACATCTAGTTCAGGTCAATAGAAAGAATTTATTTGGAAAAACATTATTAGATTTTTTATTACCCCTAAGATAAAACAGTTACAAAGTGATAAACCTGAAGGTGGATATTGTTGGAGGCAATGTATGAGTCACTCAGCTGATCATTTTCACATTTTTTGGGACTGTGCTGTAATCCAACTTTACTGGCTGGGAGTAGTGACAGAGATTAAAGCAATAATTGGTGAAGAGATTAACAATGATTTTAGCACTATATATTTAGGCAATATTCCAATCAAACTCAAACCTTCTGATAAATACCTTCTTCAAATACTACTCACAGCCAGCAAAAAAGCCATAACCAGAAAATGGATGATGAAAGAACCTCCAACAATAATGGAGTGGAAGGGGATTGTAAGGGATATTTATAGTATGGAAAGGTTGACCTTCTCCATGAATTTAGCTAAGGATACATGTGTTAGTTACTGGATAAAATGGTCAACATATCAGAATTTGGATTAGAAATCTTTTTTTTCTTGTATGGAATATAATAGTGAAGTTTTATGTTTACTTATTTATTCATTTATTTATCAATCCAATTATTTACTTATGTATGTATTTCCCCTCTGATGAGTGACATTACTCACGAACGTAATGATTAGAACTGGAGCAACAGTAACAACAGGTCGTTTAATAATTTGAAATAATCTGTAACTTGAGCTGACCTGAAAGTTTCCAGAGCACAGTGTGGACTCTCCAGTCCAGGGGACAGCAGCTTCAGTCCTGAATCCTGCAGGTTGTTGTTACTCAGGTCCAGGTGTCTCAGACTGGAGGACTGGGAGCTGAGAACTAAGGACAGAGCTTCACAGCTTCTCTCTGAGAGGTTACAGCCACTCAGTCTGGAGAGGAAATTTGATTTGATGATGATTTGATTTGATTTTATTGAACATGTTCAAAGAAACAAAAAGTCAAACAAAATAAAGCATACGACATAAAAAACAAACAAACAAGCAAAGCAGAATCAAATAATAAACAACTTAAATGATATTGGTCATGTTCAAAAGGGGTAAGAAGAAGTTAAAAAAAAAACTTTTCTAGTCCTACCCCCTTATATTGTATGTGTGCAATTTAAGTAAAAAAAAAAATACAAAAAACAAAAACGAAAAATAACAACCTCAAAGTTCGATTTTCAAGATATAATACAATAACAGACAAATACACCAGAATTTTCAAACAACCCTCCAGCAAGACAAAACACAATTACCAAAACAAGACAAAAATCACTGTTCCATCTCATATTTGCGCAATACTTTCTTTCTGAATAGGTTTTTTAGTTTACTTAAGGTTTCACATGTTTTTATCTCATTGTTGCTGTTGTTCCTTAAGTTTATACCCTTGGTTGAAATACAGTGAAGTTTTGCAGTTGTTCTGATTGGTGGTTTCTTGAATATGTGGATTCCTCTGATATTATGTTTACTTTCTCTCAATTGGAACAACTCTTGGACACTGACAGGTAATTGATGATTTATTGCTTTGTGCATGTTTGAATAATTTTATAATCAACCAGATCTTGGAATTTTAGGGCCCTATTTAGATGGTCTAAAACGGACGGCGGACGGCAAATAATCCATGTTGCAAGTGTCATTGCTATTTAGATGCTGGCGCAGTTGTCATTTTCACGCCCTGCGCCCTCTTCGTCTAACTAGCAAATGAACTTGCGCTTCTCTGGGCGTGTTCGTCTAAAAATGAGGAGTGGTCAGGCGCAGTCATGGCATGTTGCTAGTTAGATGACGGGAAAAGCAAATGCGCCAGTGACCAACAAAAACCTGGTCTAAAGTCAACGGCGCAATAGTTTGCTGTTAAACAAGTTAGTAATATGGGTCTCTAGGCGGGTGCACAACGCGCGTGCACTTCGCTCAGACACACACAGAGCAGCCACACATATGCAAAAGATAACAAATAAAAACATGATTACAATGTGAAAGGTTATTATTGTGCACATTAAAATATTTATCAGAAACTCATCTTAATGGTCAGTCATTAATCAGAATGATCTAATCGCAGTAATAATGATCATCATAATCCGGGAGGTCCAAGCTGCAGTGTCCGAATATAAGGAACTGCGAGCAGACCTGCACGGGCTGATGATGCATAGCCTGTAAAATGAACTTGTCTTTCCCAATTGAATTGTGATCATTTTGGTATGTAAATCACAAAATCAAAGATGTGAAAACGTTTGATAAACTTTAATTTGACATAAACACAACAATAACCAGCTTCTGTGAACTAAAAATGTAAACTTAGAGTCACGTACAAATGTATATTTTAAGAAAAAGCTTTTAGAACGTAAAACTGAAGATCATCTTGTCAGGAGGAGGAAGAGGATACACAGCGGCCACACAGCCCGCTGCACAGCCGGGGACACCCGGGGGAAGCTCCGCAGCCCGCGTGCAGCCAGACCAGACGGGCCGGGTGCAGCCACAGGACCAGCCCTTCCTGCTACTTCAGGCGGGGGGGTTCAGGATGCTGGAGAGGGAGCTGGGCTCTCTAACCTCCCAGGTTAAAATTTGTTGACAGCGTTTCTCCCGTGTGCATGCGCTCTCTCTTTCTCTCTCGTAGTCTCACTCTGTTTCTTTTCTTTTGGTTTTTCTAAGATGACAGATGCTGAATATATACTCCCTATCTGATGCTGTGGCTGTTTGTGGTTGGCTGAGAGGGATGTGAATTTATTAGATTGCAGCTGTGTTAATCAAATCAGGTTGGGTTTCCATTACGCGTGCCAAATGTGCCAAACAGTGCCAATCCCCTTTGATCTGTCATCAGATGTGACGGGACAGTCGATACAGAGATACATTTATCGTCTCCTCAGCTGTAAAACGCTCACTCTTTCCAGTTGGTAGGTCTGCCATCTAACTAGCTGTCCGCCGTGCGCTCCAATTGCGCCTCTCTTAAAGGGAATGAGAGGTGACACTCTGATTGGCTTATTGAATGATACGCCCAAAACACACCCATGACTAATTCACAAAGTCCAACCCTTTTAGACTCTCCGCCATGGCGCACAGTGTGAAAACGCGCTATCTAACTAGCAAGTGACTGGGACACGCCCATGTGCCGTCCGCCGTCCGCTTTAGACCATCTAAATAGGGCCCTTAGTGTTTTTAATTTGAATTTGTAGGTTCTCTGTATGTGGTTTTGTTTATGATTCGAATTGCTCTTTTTTGCAGGATGAATACTGGATGTGTGTTTGTTTTGTGACTGTTCCCCCATACCTCCACACAGTAACTGATGTATGGAAGTATGAAGGAACAGTACAATGTATATAGTGAGGCTTGATTTAATAGGTATTTGACTTTATTCATTATTGCAAATGATTTGGTTATTTTGGCATTAATGTGCTTTATGTGCAGCTTCCAGTTTAATTTACTGTTAATTATTACTCCAAGAAATTTAATTTCTGTTACCCTTTCAATTTCTATATCATTTATCATGAGTTTCTTGTCTGAGTTTGTCGATCTATTCCCAAAGATTATGAATTTTGTTTTGTTTAAGTTCAGTGTTAATTTATTTTGATCAAACCAAGTTTTCATCCTGCTCAGCTCCTTTTCTACAGTGTCCAAGAGTTGCTCCAAGTTGTCCCCACAGCTGAGCAAGTTTGTGTCGTCTGCAAACAGAATTGTTTGTAGGGTTTTTGATATTTCACATATATTGTTAATGTATAGTATGAACAGCAATGGTCCTAGTACTGAGCCCTGGGGCACTCCACATGTGATCTCCTGCAATTGTGACTTATTATCATTTATTTCTACATACTGTAGTCTATTTTGTAGGTAGCTGGATATCTAGGATGATGCGGTCCCTCTGATGCCATATCGTTGTAGTTTTTTTATTGATAATTCATGGTCTACTGTATCAAATGCTTTTTTTAATCAAGAAATACCCCTACCTCATATTCTTTGTTCTCTATTGCCGTTGTGATTTCTTCTACAAATTTTATGAGTGCAAATGATGTTGTCCTTTTAGCTCTGAAACCATATTGTTGTTCATACACTACGTTGTGTTTTGTAATGAAGTCATCCAGTCGTGTATAAAATATTTTTTCCAGTATTTTAGAAAACTGTGGGAGCAGAGAAACCGGTCTGTAGTTTGACAGTGTATGTCTGTCTCCGGATTTGTGTATTGGTATAACTTTTGCTGTTTTCATTTTATTTGGAAATATCCTGGTTTGTAGAGACAGTTTACAGATGTGAGACAGGGGTTTAGCTATACAATCAATGATATTTTTAACTGTAGTCATGTCAAGACCATTCTGTCTGTCAAGGTTTTTTACAGTATTAGTGATTTCTTTTTCATTAGTCCCTCTCACAAATATTGTTCCATTAATATATATATTTTTACTTTTAACCCCATCACTACTACCAGTCTTTGTGATCTCTCTGGCCAGAATTTGTTAAATTCCTCTACAGCTGAGGCCATGTCAGCAGTGGTTGTGTCATTTTTTGTTAAGAAATATTTAGGATATCCTGTCCTCCCACTTCCTTTTTTAATAATGTCTTTCAGTATATTCCACGTTTTGTTCATGTTGTTTTTATTTTCCTCCAGTGATTTACTGTAATATTCCTTTTTACTGGTTCTCATAATTTGTGTTAGTTTATTTTTATATGTCTTATATGAGTGTTTGGCCTGTGTTGTTCTTTTCTTTAAAAATTCGGTGTATAGTACGTTTTTTCTTTTACATGCTCGTATCCCCTTAGTTATCCATGGTTTTTCAACATATTTTTGTTTAACTGTTTTTTGAACTAGTGGGCAGTGTTTATCATAAAGATTTGTTATTATGGACATAAATTTATTGTAGGCCACATTTACATCTTCAACATATACTTTACTCCAGTCTTGTTTCATTAGCTCTTGTTTAAAAGCAGTGATGGCTTCCTGTGATTTATATCTAATTGTTTACATTGTTTCTGTGTAGTTCTTGGTCCTGGTACAGTTCTGTATGATTGCAAACACTGGCAGATGGTCACTTGTATCGTTTATTAATAATCCACTTTTTACTTTTTTATCAATGACATTGGTGAATATATTATCCATCAGTGTAGCACTGTGATTAGTTATCCTGGTTGGTCTTGTGATTGAGGGATATAAACTGATACTGTACATTGAATTAATGAATTCTGAGGTTGTATTGTGTTCCTGTGGATTTATCAGATCGATATTAAAATCTCCGCAGCTGATGATAGTTTTCCTGTTATTTATATTACTGTATAGATAAGAAACTTTTCCTTGAATGTATCGATGCAAGATCCAGGTTTTCTATATGCACAGCTTATTCGAATGTTTTTTGATTTCTCCATTTCTATTTCAACTGTGGTGCATTCCATGATGTTGTCCATGACAAATGACATATTTCTAACAGACTTACTTTTATACTTATTATCGATGTACAATGCGATCCCCCCACCTCTAGATTGAATTCTGTTTGTACAGTACATTTCGTATCCCTCAATCTGA
The DNA here is from genome assembly GCF_041903045.1 of Epinephelus lanceolatus. Classification (NCBI taxonomy): domain Eukaryota; kingdom Metazoa; phylum Chordata; class Actinopteri; order Perciformes; family Serranidae; genus Epinephelus; species Epinephelus lanceolatus. The sequence goes on along the minus strand of NC_135757.1, from coordinate 383,860 downwards.
ACCATTTCAATTTGGTCCTCGCTTTTCATTTCTTTTAAACTGTTCTTCCGTGTAGTAGTTACAATCGGTGTGGGTGTTGTTATAAAAGTTATTTTCGGGGTCAGTGTCATTTTCTACGTCTTGTGATTTGTGGTTAGTGTATCTGAAGGTTTCCAAGTCCAGTTTTTCATAGTCAGATGGATGGTTATTAATGTCCGAACTGGTCATGGTGAATTTCAGTCTATTCAGTTAGTCAGTGTTTGAGTTTCCTTATGTTGTTCTTCTCTGTCTTAGTGAGCTCATAGTGCCATATTATCCCACCAGAACACTGCGCTCTGAGAACGCAGGGTTACTCATGGTCCCTAAAGTCTCCAAAAGTAGATCAGGAGCCAGAGCCTTCAGCTATCAGGCTCCTCTCCTGTGGAATCATCTTCCTGTTACGGTCCGGAAGGCAGACACTGTCTCTACATTTAAGACTAGACTTAAGACTTTCCTCTTTGATAAAGCTTATAGTTAGGGCTGGCTCAGGCTTGTCCTGTACCTGTGTGTGGTTGTGCTGCTGCCGTGGTCCTGCCAGATGCCTCCTGCTGCTGCTGCCATCATTAGTCATTAGTCATATTTCTACTGTTATTATACACATATGATTATTGTCACATATGTGTACTATCAGATATTAATATATACTTTCAACATATTGTACCACAGTAGCCAGAACTATAATTATAATATTATTACTTTCATTAATGTTGTTGTAACCTACTGTCATTACCGTCTGTCCTGCATCTCTCTCTCTGTCTCTCTCTGTCTCTCTCTCTCTGTCTCTCTCTGTCTCTCTCTCTCTCTGTCTCATTGTGTCATATGGATTACTGTTAATTTATTATGTTGATCTGTTCTGTACGACATCTATTGCACGTCTGTCCGTCCTGGAAGAGGGATCCCTCCTCAGTTGCTCTTCCTGAGGTTTCTACCGTTTTTTTTCCCCGTTAAAGGGTTTTTTGGGGAGTTTTTCCTGATCAGCTGTGAGGGTCATAAGGACAGAGGGATGTCGTATGCTGTAAAGCCCTGTGAGGCAAATTGTGATTTGTGATATTGGTGTGATGATTTTGGTTCCTGTGGTATGTTTTTGTGTTTGTTCTCTCCCTCCCTCCCCCTTTCTTCTGTTCTGCAGTGCATGTGTGTGTCAGGGGGCGTGGCTGGCTTCTCCTGCAGCAGCAGATGAGGCACACCTGTCTTCAATCACCTCATCTTCCTGTCTACAAAAGCCTGGTCTTCACTCCACTACGCTGCCAGATAATTCCGTCATGTTCGGTCATACTTTGTGCCTCACTGTGTGCCTGAGTTTTTTCAATCCATCCTTCGATGAATATTCTACGAGCCAGCCAGCTCCCTGCCTCCACCGCCCGCTCTTGTTTTTTCTTATTGTTAATAAACCTTTTTTGTGACTGACCTGCATCAGTATCTGCTTTGGGGTCCAAACAAAACCTGTACCTAACAGAATTATCTGGCCACCATGGACCCCGCAGATACTGAGAGGATCAAGCAGGCAATATCCTCTCAAGGAGCCCTTGTAGGGCAGCACGAACAAGCCCTACGGGAGATTGTGGACACTCTTCGCAACCTTACCACCAGTGTGACTCAGCTTGGCGGCCATATGGACCAAGTCTCCACTCATCTCACCACACTGACAACTCCAGTCCTCGCTCCAGCTCCCCCAGCTCCCCCAGCTCTTCCAGCTCCTCCAGCTCCTCAAGCTCCAGCTCTTCCAGACATCCAGCCCAGCCACCCCCGTGAACCCTTCATCCCCACACCTGTCAGGTATTCAGGAGAGTTAGGGTCATGCCGTCAGTTCCTTCACCAGTGTTCTCTTGTGTTTGATCAGCAGCCATTAACGTATTCTACTGATAAATCTAAGATTGCTTTTATTATGAGCTTGTTAATTGAGAAGGCATCAGCTTGGGCGGTGGCTATGGCTAACAGTAACTCACCCATTAGTCAGTCTTTTCAGTCATTTACTGCTGAGATGCTGAGTTTTTGACCATCCGCTACAGGGTAGGGAGGCCAGTAACCGGCTTCTTTCTTTACGTCAGGGCTCAGATTCTGTTGCTAGTTACTCCATTGATTTCCGCATTCTTGCAGCTGAGAGTGGGTGGGATGAGAAAGCCTTACAAGGGGTGTTCCTTCGTGGCTTAAGTGAGGAGTTAAAGGATGAGCTAGCTGCTCGGGATGAAACCTCCTCCTTAGAAGAGTTAATTTCTTTGGCCATTTGCTTAGATAACCGCCTCCGTGAGAGACGTAGGGAGAGAACAGGCAGGCAGAGTTTCCCTTTTCCCCTCTCGAAGCCCAAGTCTCCCCGGCAGCCGGCACCATCTGCGTCTCTGGAGCCACCTTCCTGCAGTGTTTCTCCGCCTACGGTCTCATCACCTCACAGCAGCGAGGAGCCCATGCAGCTGGGGAGGATGAGGCTCACCCCTGCAGAGCGTCAACGCCGTTTCCACCAGAGGCTCTGCATTTACTGTGGCAGGCTGGCCACATCCTAGCCAACTGTCCCGCTCTGCCAAAAGAACAGGCTCATCAGCCACAGGGGGGGCGCTGGTGAGCAATGCATCTGTCGTTTCTCCCCCCTCCAATCGCATTCAGCTTAAGGGTACTGTGTCATGGTCACAAGTTTCTCTACCTCTCCAAGTCTTGGTTGATTCTGGTGCTGATGACAGTTTTATTGACTTTGATTTTGTTCTGCAGTCTGACTTACCCACAGAGCCCCTTCCTGAACCCAAGGACGTTTTTTCCCTCGATGGAAAGCTTCTCGCCCGTGTCACTCACCGTACTGCCCCAGTTTCACTGCTACTTTCTGGTAATCATCATGAGACTCTTTCACTCTACATCATTTCATCGCCCACTTACCCGCTAGTGTTAGGTCTCCCTTGGCTTAAGTTACACAATCCACACATAGATTGGTCTACCTCATCCATCACCAATTGGAGTCTGTTTTGTCACTCACATTGCTTACACTCAGCCATCCCCACCATTGCCACCATCACACCAGTTCCTCCCAAGCCTGTTAACCTCACCTCTGTCCCTGTTGAGTATCACGACCTCCAGGAGGTTTTTAACAAGGATCGTGCCTTGTCTCTACCTCCTCACAGGCCTTATGATTGTAGCATTGACTTGCTCCCTGGCACCCCCTTACCTTCCAGCAAACTGTATAATCTCTCCAGGCCCGAAAAGGAGGCCATGGAGACTTACATGACTGACTTCCTTGCTGCTGGAATCATTCGTCCCTCTTCCTCACCGTTGGGGGCGGGGTTTTTCTTTGTTGATAAGAAGGACAAGACTCTATGCCCCTGTATTGACTTCAGAGGTTTGAATGACATAACTGTTAAAAACAAATATCCCCTTCCACTCATTGACTCAGCCTTCGGTCCCCTCCACCAGGCCACTGTTTTTTCCAAGTTGGACCTCCGCAATGCCTACCACCTGGTGAGAATAAAGGAGGGGGATGAGTGGAAGACTGCCTTTAACACTCTTCTGGGTCATTTTGAGTACCTTGTAATGCCTTTTGGATTAACCAATGCACCAGCAGTTTTTCAGGCACTCATTAATGATGTCCTGCGTGACATGCTCAACAGATTTGTGTTTGTTTATTTAGATGACATCTTAATTTTCTCTCGCTCTCTCCAAGAACATGTCCAGCATAGATTGGTGCTGCAAAGATTGTTAGAGAACAGACTCTATGTTAAAGCCGAGAAGTGTGAATTTCATGTTTCATCTGTTAGTTTTCTGGGTTTTGTGGTGGAGAAAGGGCAGATCAAGACCGACCCTGCCAAGGTTCAGGCAGTGGCCGAATGGCCCACTCCTACAACTAGAAAGCAACTTCAGAGATTTCTGGGGTTTGCAAATTTTTACCGCTGGTTTATCCGTGACTATAGTCGAATTGCTGCTCCACTAACCAAACTTACTTCTGTGAAATCTCCCTTTGTGTGGTCACCTGCAGCTGAAGCTGCATTTGTGAAGTTAAAGTGCATGTTTTCTTCTGCCCCTGTGTTGTCTCACCCTGATCCTGCAGCTCAGTTTGTGGTAGAGGTTGATGCCTCGGACTCTGGTGTTGGGGCAGTCCTCTCCCAGCGCTCCACCTCGGACCAGAAGCTGCATCCCTGTGCATTCTTCTCCCGCCGACTCACCCCGGCGGAAAAGAATTATGATGTTGGGAACCGAGAACTGCTGGCGGTAGTTTTAGCCCTCCAAGAATGGAGGCACTGGCTGGAGGGCGCTACTCACCCATTTGTTGTATGGACTGATCATAAGAACTTGTCTTACCTCCGTTCCGCCCGCAGGCTCAACTCACGCCAGGCTCGGTGGGCCCTGTTCCTGGGCCAGTTCAACTTCACGCTCACCTACCGGCCGGGATCCAGGAATGTCAAGCCTGATGCCTTGTCACGTCAGTTCGCCCCTCCAGTTGAGGAGTCATCTGAGGAAACCATCCTGCCATCTTCCTGTGTGGTGGGAGCAGCCAGGTGGGAGATTGAAGGGGTGGTCCAGGAGGCCCAAGAGGATCATCCGACTCCCGAGGATTGTCCACCAGACCAGCTGTTCGTGTCTCCATCTGCCAGATCTCCTGTGCTCCAGTGGGGACATGGCTCCAAGGTTGCTTGCCATCCAGGTTTTCATCGGACCCTGGCCCTTCTTCAGCAGCGCTTCTGGTGGCCCTCCATGTCTGCTGATACGAGGGATTACGTCTCCGCCTGCGCCGTGTGCGCTCGCAGCAAGGCATCTCACCGTGCCCCCGCTGGCCTTCTTCGCACCCTTCCCATTCCTCACCGACCTTGGTCTCACATCGCCGTGGATTTTGTCACCGGCCTGCCTCCATCGGAAGGTAACACCACTATCTTAACTATTGTTGACCGTTTTTCCAAGGTTGTGCACTTCATTCCCCTGCCTAAACTACCTTCTGCTCTCGAGACTGCTACTCTGCTCATCCAGCATGTCTTCAGACTTCATGGCATTCCACAGGACATAGTGTCAGACAGGGGTCCACAGTTCTCCTCCCGGGTATGGAGAGCCTTTTGCCAGGCATTGGGGACGTCGGCCAGCCTGTCGTCGGGTTACCACCCACAAACTAACGGTCAGACGGAGCGGGCGAATCAGGACCTGGAGGCAGCCCTTCGATGTGTCACCTCTCATCACCCGGTTTCCTGGTCCACCCACCTTCCGTGGGTTGAATATGCCCACAACTCCCTGGTTTGCTCCGCCACAGGTATGTCTCCATTCATGGCATCTAATGGTTTCCAACCCCCACTGTTCCCAGCCCAGGAGACGGACGTGGCAGTTCCCTCAGTGCTGGGGCATCTCCGGCGTGCCCGCCGAGTCTGGCGTGAAGCCTGGGCAGCTCTCATCCGCACTGCTGCTTGGAACCAGAGACTGGCAGACCGCCACCGCACTCCAGCCCCAGATTACCAGCCTGGTGTGCGTCAGGGGGCGTGACTGGCTTCTCCTGCAGCAGCAGATGAGGCACACCTGTCTTCAATCACCTCATCTTTGGGCTCACAATTGGGCTTTATAAATAAAATTGATTGATTGATTGATTAACAATCATGCCCCGTTAAAGACATTTACAGTCAAAGCCAAAAGTGCTCCTTGGGTTGACATTGAATTAAAGAGCTTGATGTCTCAAAGGGATGAGGCTAAAAAGGCTGCTGTTCTTTCTGGTTCTCTTGTAGACAGAAAACTTTATTGTACTCTAAGGAATTATGTGACCAAAGTGAACAGAGTAAAAAAGAGAAAATATTATCAAAAGAGAATCTCTGACAGTGGTACAAATACTAAACAAATATGGAGTGTACTTAATGAAATCATGGGGGAAAAATCTACCTGTACTTCTTTTGTTGAATTGAATGGAGTTTATTTGATTAAGCCAACTCAGATTGCAAATTATTTTAATGACTATTTAAGGTTTCTAAACTTAGAGAGAAAATGGATTGTACTGTTGATTCCAACTCAGAGGAGCTGATAAAAAAATGCATTATGAAGGATAAGTTGTGTAATTTTGAATTTCATGAGGTCAGTGCTGTGCAGGTGGAAATGTTGCTGAGGTCCTTGCCTGTTGGTGGGTCTGCTGGCATGGACAACTTGGATAATAGGCTGTTGAGATTATCTGCTGCACAAATTTCTAAACCTATATGTCATATATTCAAGAGGTGTCTGATCAGTGGTGTGTGTGTCCAAAACTTTGGAAGGAGGGCAAGATCATTCTCTATCCAAAGATACAAAATCAACTTTCTGCGGTCCGAATAGTAGACCTATTAGCATTCTGCCTGTTCTGAGTAAATTGTTGGAAAAGATTGTATTTAAGCAAGTACAAGATTACTTTTCCTATAATGATTTAACAACAATGTTCCAACATCCATATAGGTCTGGCCATTCCACCTGCACTGCAATGACACAAATGTCAGATAGCTGGTTAACATCAATTGATGACTCAATGCTTGTGGGTACAGTATTGCTCGACTTCAGTGCAGCCTTCGATGTGATTGACCATAACATTTTGATTTCCAAACTTATTTGTTATGGTTTTAATTCCTCTGCAATTCAGTGGTTTAAGAGCTATCTGTCTGATAGATCACAAAGAGTTTATTTCAATGGTGCTTTATCTTGGAGTAAGTCCCTGGACTGTGGAAGCTGTCTGGGACCTCTGTAATTTTCAATTTTTACTAATGATATGCCATATGTACTCAGTAAGGCTGAATTGACTATGTTTGCTGATGATTCCACTATTTATTATGCTGCCCCCACATGTTCAGAGATTAATCAGGTTCTGTCGTGTGAGATCAGCATGCTATATAACTGGATCAAAACGAATAAACTTATCCTTAATATATTAAAGACAATGAGTATAATGTTTGGTTCTAAGTATAGATTATCAGAGAATCCTAAAATAAATATACAAATAGATGGTCAAGCAATACAGCAAGTAAAAACTGTGAAGCTTCTTGGACTTTGGCTTGATTGCACATTGTCATGGTCTGATCACATCAACAAAATTGTTGCCAAAATGGGTAGAGCAGTAGTCATAAGGCATAAATGTGCACTGTTTCTCAATTCACAGTTGTTTCGTCAAGTTGTTTGTTCACTGGTATTATGTCATTTAGATTACTGTTCAGTTGTATGGTCTGCTGCATCAGTCAGTCTTCTAAAAAAACTACAAGTGGCTCAAAACAAGGCTGCAAGACTGGTTCTTGGTTGTTCTACAATAACTAGTGTTGCAGTAATGCATGAACGTCTCACCTGGCTGAGGGTCAAGGATAGACTATCTGCTAATGTACTAATATACTTTCAAAGAATAATTAACACTCAGTCTCCGAAATTTCTCTGTAATAATATAATTTACTGATCAAATACTCATTCATATCACACTGGAGGGGTGAATAGTGGACGGATTACCTTACCTCTACCTAAGTCCGACTCTATGAAGAGGACAGTATTCTATAGGTCAATTGCATTTTGGAACAGTCTTCCAGGTGAGGTTCGTGTAATTAAGAGAAATGCTGGTTTTAAAAGGAGAGTAAAAATGTATTTATTCTCAACACCTCAACACTCTTGCTTATCTTGATTGAGTGAGGTTGGGTCATGTGATACATGACTTTTATTATGTTTTTCTTTATTTTTAATTTTTAAGAAAAGAAGTATTTTCTATGTATTATTTTCTATGTATTTTTTTTTTTACTTGAGACTGTAATGATTGTCTTTGATATTTTATTGTCTGGACCCCAGGAAGACTAGCTGTCATTTTGGCTTCAGCTAATGGGGATCCTTTTAAATAAACAAATAAATAATTCTGATCTGAAAAAATGGGCTCTATTACCACTGGACATGTATAATCGCATAGATATAATAAAAATGAACATTTTACCATGATTGCTTTTTTTTTTTTTCAATCTCTGTCTGTAGAAATACCACTTAAACAGTTTAGTGATTGGAAAAGAATTCAGGATTTATTTGGAAAGGTCAAAAACCTAGGGTAAAACTTAACACATTACAGTTACCTAAGGAAAAGGGGAGGATGTCACTTCCATGCTTTGAAGATTACTATAATGCAGCGCATTTGAAATATTTGGTTAATTGGTGCAACCCACACTATATTGCAAAATGGAAGGACCTGGAGATGAGCCAATTAAACATACCTCTACAATCACTATTAGGTGACAGAAAACTTTTAAAAAATACACTCAGAGAACTTGAACTGCTGGACAAAGATTTCTTTGAACATTTGGTTTAGAGAATGCCGTAAATTAGAATTAGAAAATAGAGCACGAATATTAAGGTGGGTTGCATATGACAGAGATTTCATCCCTGCACAGCTGGATGAGCGATTTCAGTACTGGACTCTTAAAGTTATTACAGCATATTGTACGGTGTCATCCAACATAGGAATAGACAGTTACCAAAAAATTGCTGATACTTATTATGTAGAAAAACAGGACCGTTTTAGGTATTTTCAAGTTAGGGATTATTTTAATAGTAACATTAGAGACTGTCTGGACACTGAAACAAATCTGATATATTTACAGATGCATACAAATCCAATCTCCACAGAAAACTGGTTGCTAAAATTTATTCATGCTTCAATCTGCTAAAAATCATTCTACTATGTACATCAAATCTAAATGGGAGAAAGAAGCCAATACAAGTCTGACAGACGAGGATTGGCTAAATATATGCAAAACACAAACAACTACATCTAGTTCAGGTCAATAGAAAGAATTTATTTGGAAAAACATTATTAGATTTTTTATTACCCCTAAGATAAAACAGTTACAAAGTGATAAACCTGAAGGTGGATATTGTTGGAGGCAATGTATGAGTCACTCAGCTGATCATTTTCACATTTTTTGGGACTGTGCTGTAATCCAACTTTACTGGCTGGGAGTAGTGACAGAGATTAAAGCAATAATTGGTGAAGAGATTAACAATGATTTTAGCACTATATATGTAGGCAATATTCCAATCAAACTCAAACCTTCTGATAAATACCTTCTTCAAATACTACTCACAGCCAGCAAAAAAGCCATAACCAGAAAATGGATGATGAAAGAACCTCCAACAATAATGGAGTGGAAGGGGATTGTAAGGGATATTTATAGTATGGAAAGGTTGACCTTCTCCATGAATTTAGCTAAGGATACATGTGTTAGTTACTGGATAAAATGGTCAACATATCAGAATTTGGATTAGAAATCTTTTTTTTCTTGTATGGAATATAATAGTGAAGTTTTATGTTTACTTATTTATTCATTTATTTATCAATCCAATTATTTACTTATGTATGTATTTCCCCTCTGATGAGTGACATTACTCACGAACGTAATGATTAGAACTGGAGCAACAGTAACAACAGGTCGTTTAATAATTTGAAATAATCTGTAACTTGAGCTGACCTGAAAGTTTCCAGAGCACAGTGTGGACTCTCCAGTCCAGGGGACAGCAGCTTCAGTCCTGAATCCTGCAGGTTGTTGTTACTCAGGTCCAGGTGTCTCAGACTGGAGGACTGGGAGCTGAGAACTAAGGACAGAGCTTCACAGCTTCTCTCTGAGAGGTTACAGCCACTCAGCCTGCAGAGGAAATTTGATTTGATGATGATTTGATTTGATTTTATTGAACATGTTCAAAGAAACAAAAAGTCAAACAAAATAAAGCACACGACATAAAAAACAAACAAACAAGCAAAGCAGAATCAAATAATAAACAACTTAAATGATATTGGTCATGTTCAAAAGGGGTAAGAAGAAGTTAAAAAAAAAACTTTTCTAGTCCTACCCCCTTATATGGTATGTGTGCAATTTAAGTAAAAAAAAAAAAATACAAAAAACAAAAACGAAAAATAACAACCTCAAAGTTCGATTTTCAAGATATAATACAATAACAGACAAATACACCAGAATTTTCAAACAACCCTCCAGCAAGACAAAACACAATTACCAAAACAAGACAAAAATCACTGTTCCATCTCATATTTGCGCAATACTTTCTTTCTGAATAGGTTTTTTAGTTTACTTAAGGTTTCACATGTTTTTATCTCATTGTTGCTGTTGTTCCTTAAGTTTATACCCTTGGTTGAAATACAGTGAAGTTTTGCAGTTGTTCTGATTGGTGGTTTCTTGAATATGTGGATTCCTCTGATATTATGTTTACTTTCTCTCAATTGGAACAACTCTTGGACACTGACAGGTAATTGATGATTTATTGCTTTGTGCATGTTTGAATAATTTTATAATCAACCAGATCTTGGAATTTTAGGGCCCTATTTAGATGGTCTAAAACGGACGGCGGACGGCACATAATCCATGTTGCAAGTGTCATTGCTATTTAGATGCCAGCGCAGTTGTCATTTTCACGCCCTGCGCCCTCTTCGTTTAACTAACAAATGAACTTGCGCTTCTCTGGGCGTGTTCGTCTAAAAATGAGGAGTGGTCAGGCGCAGTCATGGCGCATTGCTAGTTAGATGACGGGAAAAGCAAATGCGCCAGTGACCAACAAAAACCTGGTCTAAAGTCAACGGCGCAATAGTTCGCTGTTAAACAAGTTAGTAATATGGGTCTCTAGGCGGGTGCACAACGCGCGTGCACTTTGCTCAGACACACACAGAGCAGCCACACATATGCAAAAGATAACAAATAAAAATATGATTACAATGTGAAAGGTTATTATTGTGCACATTAAAATATTTATCAGAAACACGTCTTAATGGTCAGTCATTAATCAGAATGATCTAATCGCAGTAATAATGATCATTATAATCTGGGAGGTCCAAGCTGCAGTGTCCAAATATATGGAACTGCGAGCTGACCTGCACAGGCTGATGATGCATAGCCTGTAAAATGAACTTGTCTTTCCCAATTGAATTGTGATCATTTTGGTATGTAAATCACAAAATCAAAGATGTGAAAACGTTTGATAAACTTTAATTTGACATAAACACAACAATAACCAGCTTCTGTGAACTAAAAACGTAAACTTAGAGCCACGTACAAATGTATATTTAAAAAAAAAAAGCTTTTGGAACGTAAAACTGAAGATCGTCTTGTCAGGAGAAGGAGGAGGATGCACAGCGGCCGCACAGCCCGCTGCACAGCCGGGGACACCCGGGGGAAGCTCCGCAGCCCGCGTGCAGCCAGACCAGACGGGCCGGGTGCAGCCACAGGACCAGCCCTTCCTGCTACTTCAGGCGGGGGGGTTCAGGATGCTGGAGAGGGAGCTGGGCTCTCTAACCTCCCAGGTTAAAATTTGTTGACAGCGTTTCTCCCGTGTGCATGCGCTCTCTCTTTCTCTCTCGTAGTCTCACTCTGTTTCTTTTCTTTTGGTTTTTCTAAGATGACAGATGCTGAATATATACTCCCTATCTGATGCTGTGGCTGTTTGTGGTTGGCTGAGAGGGATGTGAATTTATTAGATTGCAGCTGTGTTAATCAAATCAGGTTGGGTTTCCATTACGCGTGCCAAACGGTGCCAATCCCCTTTGATCTGTCATCAGATGTGACGGGACAGTTGATACAGAGATACATTTATCGTCTCCTCAGCTGTAAAACGCTCACTCTTTCCAGTTGGTAGGTCCGCCATCTAACTAGCTGTCCGCCGTGCGCTCCAATTGCACCTCTCTTAAAGGGAATGAGAGGTGACACTCTGATTGGCTTATTGAATGATACGCCCAAAACACACCCATGACTAATTCACAGAGTAAGTCCAACCCTTTTAGACTCTCCGCCATGGCGCACAGTGTGAAAACGCGCTATCTAACTAGCAAGTGACTGGGACACGCCCATGTGCCGTCCGCCGTCCGCTTTAGACCATCTAAATAGGGCCCTTAGTGTTTTTAATTTGATAAAAAGTGAATTTGTAGGTTCTCTGTATGTGGTTTTGTTTATGGTTCGAATTGCTCTTTTTTGCAGGATGAATACTGGATGTGTGTTTGTTTTGTGACTGTTCCCCCATACCTCCACACAGTAACTGGCTTGATTTAATAGGTATTTGACTTTATTCATTATTGCAAATGATTTGGTTATTTTGGCATTAATGTGCTTTATGTGCAGCTTCCAGTTTAATTTACTGTTAATTATTACTCCAAGAAATTTAATTTCTGTTACCCTTTCAATTTCTATATCATTTATCATGAGTTTCTTGTCTGAGTTTGTCGATCTATTCCCAAAGATTATGAATTTTGTTTTGTTTAAGTTCAGTGTTAATTTATTTTGATCAAACCAAGTTTTCATCCTGCTCAGCTCCTTTTCTACAGTGTCCAAGAGTTGCTCAAAGTTGTCCCCACAGCTGAGCAAGTTTGTGTCGTCTGCAAACAGAATTGTTTGTAGGGTTTTTGATATTTCACATATATTGTTAATGTATAGTATGAACAGCAATGGTCCTAGTACTGAGCCCTGGGGCACTCCACATGTGATCTCCTGCAATTGTGACTTATTATCATTTATTTCTACATACTGTAGTCTATTTTGTAGGTAGCTGGATATCTAGGATGATGCGGTCCCTCTGATGCCATATCGTTGTAGTTTTTTTATTGATAATTCATGGTCTACTGTATCAAATGCTTTTTTTTTAATCAAGAAATACCCCTCACAAATATTGTTCCATTAATATATATATTTTTACTTTCAACCCCATCACTACTACCAGTCTTTGTGATCTCTCTGGCCAGAATTTGTTAAATTCCTCTACAGCTGAGGCCATGTCAGCAGTGGTTGTGTCATTTTTTGTTAAGAAATATTTAGGATATCCTGTCCTCCCACTTCCTTTTTTAATAATGTCTTTCAGTATATTCCACGTTTTGTTCATGTTGTTTTTATTTTCCTCCAGTGATTTACTGTAATATTCCTTTTTACTGGTTCTCATAATTTGTGTTAGTTTATTTTTATATGTCTTATATGAGTGTTCGGCCTGTGTTGTTCTTTTCTTTAAAAATTCGGTGTATAGTACGTTTTTTCTTTTACATGCTCGTATCCCCTTAGTTATCCATGGTTTTTCAACATATTTTTGTTTAACTGTTTTTTGAACTAGTGGGCAGTGTTTATCATAAAGATTTGTTATTATGGACATAAATTTATTATAGGCCACATTTACATCTTCAACATATACTTTACTCCAGTCTTGTTTCATTAGCTCTTGTTTAAAAGCAGTGATGGCTTCCTGTGATTTATATCTAATTGTTTACATTGTTTCTGTGTAGTTCTTGGTCCTGGTACAGTTCTGTATGATTGCAAACACTGGCAGATGGTCACTTGTATCGTTTATTAATAATCCACTTTTTACTTTTTTATCAATGACATTGGTGAATATATTATCCATCAGTGTAGCACTGTGATTAGTTATCCTGGTTGGTCTTGTGATTGAGGGATATAAACTGATACTGTACATTGAATTAATGAATTCTGAGGTTGTATTGTGTTCCTGTGGATTTATCAGATCAATATTAAAATCTCCGCAGCTGATGATAGTTTTCCTGTTATTTATATTACTGTATAGATAAGAAACTTTTCCTTGAATGTATCGATGCAAGATCCAGGTTTTCTATATGCACAGCTTATTTGAATGTTTTTTGATTTCTCCATTTCTATTTCAACTGTGGTGCATTCCATGATGTTGTCCATGACAAATGACATATTTCTAACAGACTTACTTTTATACTTATTATCGATGTACAATGCGATCCCCCCACCTCTAGATTGAATTCTGTTTGTACAGTACATTTCGTATCCCTCAATCTGAACCATTTCAATTTGGTCCTCGCTTTTCATTTCTTTTAAACTGTTCTTCCGTGTAGTAGTTACAATCGGTGTGGGTGTTGTTATAAAAGTTATTTTCGGGGTCAGTGTCATTTTCTATGTCTTGTGATTTGTGGTTAGTGTATCTGAAGGTTTCCAAGTCCAGTTTTTCATAGTCAGATGGATGGTTATTAATGTCCGAACTGGTCATGGTGAATTTCAGTCTATTCAGTTAGTCAGTGTTTGAGTTTCCTTATGTTGTTCTTCTCTGTCTTAGAGAGCTCATAGTGCCATATTATCCCACCAGAACACTGCGCTCTGAGAACGCAGGGTTACTCGTGGTCCCTAAAGTCTCCAAAAGTAGAACAGGAGCCAGAGCCTTCAGCTATCAGGCTCCTCTCCTGTGGAATCATCTTCCTGTTACGGTCTGGGAGGCAGACACCGTCTCCACATTTAAGACTAGACTTAAGACTTTCCTCTTTGATAAAGCTTATAGTTAGGGCTGGCTCAGGCTTGCCCTGTACCAGCCCCTAGTTAGGCTGACTTAGGCCTAGTCTGCCGGAGGACCCCCCTATAATACACCGGGCACCTTCTCTCCTTCTCTCTCTCTCTCTCTCTCTCCCTCTCTCTCTCTCTCTCTCTCTCTCTCTCTCTCGTATTCTATTACTGCATCTTGCTAACTCGGCCATTCTGGATGTCACTAACTCGGCTTCTTCTCCGGAGCCTTTGTGCTCCACTGTCTCTCAGATTAACTCATATCACAGTGGTGCCTGGACAGCGTGACGTGTGTGGTTGTGCTGCTGCCGTGGTCCTGCCAGATGCCTCCTGCTGCTGCTGCCATCATTAGTCATTAGTCATACTTCTACTGTTATAATACACATATGATTATTGTCACATATGTGTACTATCAGATATTAATACATACTTTCAACATATTGTACCACAGTAGCCAGAACTATAATTATAATATTATTACTTTCATTAATGTTGTTGTAAGCTACTGTCATTACCTGCATCTCTCTCTCTGTCTCTCTCTCTGTCTCATTGTGTCATACGGATTACTGTTAATTTATTATGCTGATCTGCTCTGTACGACATCTATTGCACGTCTGTCCGTCCTGGAAGAGGGATCCCTCCTCAGTTGCTCTTCCTGAGGTTTCTACTGTTTTGTTCCTGTTAAAGGGTTTTTTGGGGGAGTTTTTCCTGATCAGCTGTGAGGGTCATAAGGACAGAGGGATGTCGTATGCTGTAAAGCCCTGTGAGGCAAATTGTGATTTGTGATATTGGGCTTTATAAATAAAATTGATTGATTGATTGATTGATTGATTAACAATCATGCCCCGTTAAAGACATTTACAGTCAAAGCCAAAAGTGCTCCTTGGGTTGACACTGAATTAAAGAGCTTGATGTCTCAAAGGGATGAGGCTAAAAAGGCTGCTGTTCTTTCTGGTTCTCCTGTAGACAGAAAACTTTATTGTACTCTAAGGAATTATGTGACCAAAGTGAACAGAGTAAAAAAGAGAAAATATTATCAAAAGAGAATCTCTGACAGTGGTACAAATACTAAACAAATATGGAGTGTACTTAATGAAATCATGGGGGAAAAATCTACCTGTACTTCTTTTGTTGAATTGAATGGAGTTTATTTGATTAAGCCAACTCAGATTGCAAATTATTTTAATGACTATTTAAGGTTTCTAAACTTAGAGAGAAAATGGATTGTACTGTTGATTCCAACTCAGAGGAGCTGATAAAAAAAATGCATTACGAAGGATAAGTTGTGTAATTTTGAATTTCATGAGGTCAGTGCTGTGCAGGTGGAAATGTTGCTGAGGTCCTTGCCTGTTGGTGGGTCTGCTGGCATGGACAACTTGGATAATAGGCTGTTGAGATTATCTGCTGCACAAATTTCTAAACCTATATGCCATATATACTATTGTCACGCATGTATACTGCCAGATATTAATACATACTTTCAACATATTGTACCACAGTAGCCAGAACTATAACTATAATATTATTACTTTCAATAATGTTGTTGTAACCTACTGTTATTACCTGCATCTCTCTCTCTCTCTCTGTCTCTCTCTCTCTGTCTCTCTGTCTCTCTCTCTGTCTCATTGTGTCATACAGATTACTGTTAATTTATTATGCTGATCTGTTCTGTACGACATCTATTGCACGTCTGTCCGTCCTGGAAGAGGGATCCCTCCTCAGTTGCTCTTCCTGAGCTTTCTACCGTTTTTTTTCCCCGTTAAAGGGTTAAAGGGTTTTTTTTTTTGGGGAGTTTTTCCTGATCAGCTGTGAGGGTCATAAGGACAGAGGGATGTCGTATGCTGTAAAGCCCTGTGAGGCAAATTGTGATTTGTGATATTGGGCTTTATAAATAAAATTGATTGATTGATTGATTGATTGATTGATATATTCAAGAGATGTCTGATCAGTGGTGTGTGTCCAAAACTTTGGAAGGAGGGCAAGATCATTCTCTACCCAAACATACAAAATCAACTTTCTGCGGTCCGAATAGTAGACCTATTAGCATTCTGCCTGTTCTGAGTAAATTGTTGGAAAAGATTGTATTTAAGCAAGTACAAGATTACTTTTCCTATAATGATTTAACAACAATGTTCCAACATCCATATAGGTCTGGCCATTCCACCTGCACTGCAATGACACAAATGTCAGATAGCTGGTTAACAGGGTACAGTATTGCTTGACTTCAGTGCAGCCTTCGATGTGATCGACCATAACATTTTGATTTCCAAACTGATTTGTTATGGTTTTAATTCAATTCAATCAATCAATTTTATTTATAAAGCCCAATATCACAAATCACAATTTGCCTCACAGGGCTTTACAGCATACGACATCCCTCTGTCCTTAGGACCCTCACAGCCGATCAGGAAAAACTCCCCAAAAAAAACCCTTTAACGGGGAAAAAAAAACGGTAGAAACCTCAGGAAGAGCAACTGAGGAGGGATCCCTCTTCCAGGATGGACAGACGTGCAATAGATGTCGTACAGAACAGATCAACATAATAAATTAACAGTAATCCGCATGACACAATGAGACAGAGAGACAGAGAGACAGAGAGAGAGACAGAGAGAGAGAGAGAGAGACAGAGAGAGATGCAGGTAATGACAGTAGCTTAAAACAACATTATTGAAAGTAATAATATTATAGTTATAGTTCTGGCTACTGTGGTACAATATGTTGAAAGTATGTATTAATATCTGGCAGTATACATGTGTGACAATAGTCATATGTGTATAATAACAGTGCAAGTATGACTAATGACTAATGATGGCAGCAGCAGCAGGAGGCATCTGGCAGGACCACGGCAGCAGCACAACCACACACGTCACGCTGTCCAGGCACCGCTGTGATATGAGTTAATCTGAGAGACAGTGGAGCACAAAGGCTCCAGAGAAGAAGCCGAGTTAGTGACATCCAGAATGGCCGAGTTAGCAAGATGCAGTAATAGAATACGAGAGAGAGAGAGAGAGAGAGAGAGAGAGAGAAGGAGAGAAGGTGCCCGGTGTATTATAGGGGGGTCCTCCGGCAGACTAGGCCTAAGTCAGCCTAACTAGGGGCTGGTACAGGGCAAGCCTGAGCCAGCCCTAACTATAAGCTTTATCAAAGAGGAAAGTCTTAAGTCTAGTCTTAAATGTGGAGACGGTGTCTGCCTCCCGGACCGTAACAGGAAGATGATTCCACAGGAGAGGAGCCTGATAGCTGAAGGCTCTGGCTCCTGATCTACTTTTGGAGATTTTAGGGACCACGAGCAACCCTGCGTTCTCAGAGCGCAGTGTTCTGGTGGGATAATATGGCACTATGAGCTCTCTAAGATATGACGGAGCTTGACCATTTAGAGCTTTATAAGTTAACAGTAGGATTTTAAATTCAATTCTGGATTTTACAGGGAGCCAGTGCAGAGAAGCTAAAACAGGAGAAATATGATCTCGTTTCTTAGTTCCTGTTAGTACACGTGCTGCTGCATTCTGAATTAGCTGGAGAGTTTTTAAGGACTTACTAGAGCTACCTGATAATAGAGAGTTACAGTAATCCAGCCTTGAGGTAACAAAAGCGTGGACCAATTTTTCTGCATCTTTTCGGGTCAGGATAGGCCTAATTTTCGCAATATTACGCAGATGAAAAAATGCAGTCCGTGAGGTTTGTTTTCAATGAGAATTAAAAGACAAATCTTGACCAAATATTACTCTGAGGTTTCTTACGGTAGTGCTAGAGGCCAGAGCAATGCCATCTAGAGAAACTATGTCATCAGATAAAGAGTCTCTGAGTTGTTTGGGGCCAAGAACAATAACTTCAGTTTTGTCTGAATTTAACATCAGGAAATTGGTGCTCATCCAAGTTTTTATGTCTTTAAGGCAGTTATGGAGTTTAGTTAATTGATTACTTTCTTCTGGCTTTATTGATAAATACAACTGAGTATCATCCGCATAACAATGGAAATTTATAGAGTGATTTCTAATGATGTTACCTAAAGGAAGCATATATAGAGTAAATCGGATTGGTCCGAGCACAGAACCTTGCGGAACTCCAAAACAAACTTTGGTACGTAAGGATGATTCATTACGAACGTCAACAAATTGAAAACGATCAGATAAATAAGATTTAAACCAGCTTAGTGCAGAACCTTTTAGGCCAATTAAGTGATCCAGTCTCTGCAGTAGAATTTGCTGGTCAATTGTGTCAAACGCTGCACTAAGATCTAATAAAACAAGTACAGAGACGAGTCCTTTGTCTGAAGCAATCAGAAGGTCATTTGTAATTTTAACTAGTGCTGTCTCAGTGCTATGATGCACTCTAAATCCTGACTGAAATTCCTCAAATAAATTATTATCATGGAGAAAATCACACAGCTGGTCTGCGACTACTTTCTCAAGGATCTTTGACATAAAGGGAAGATTAGATATTGGTCTATAGTTGGCTAACACCTCTGGATCCAGGGTGGGCTTTTTTAGTAGAGGTTTAATTACAGCTACCTTAAAAGACTGTGGTACATAGCCTTTAATAAGGATATATTGATCATATCTAATATATGAGTGTTAACTAAAGGAAAGCCCTCCTTAAGTAGCCTCTCTCCTCTGCAATTCAGTGGTTTAAGAGCTATCTGTCTGATAGATCACAAAGAGTTTATTTCAATGGTGCTTTATCTTGGAGTAAGTCCCTGGACTGTGGAAGCTGTCTGGGACCTCTGTAATTTTCAATTTTTACTAATGATATGCCATATGTACTCAGTAAGGCTGAATTGACTATGTTTGCTGATGATTCCACTATTTATTATGCTGCCCCCACATGTTCAGAGATTAATCAGGTTCTGTCGTGTGAGATCAGCATGCTATATAACTGGATCAAAACGAATAAACTTATCTTTAATATATCAAAAACAATGAGTATAATGTTTGGTTCTAAGTATAGATTATCAGAGAATCCTAAAATAAATATACAAATAGATGGTCAAGCAATACAGCAAGTAAAAACTGTGAAGCTTCTTGGACTTTGGCTTGATTGCACATTGTCATGGTCTGATCACATCAACAAAATTGTTGCCAAAATGGGTAGAGCAGTAGTCATAAGGCATAAATGTGCACCGTTTCTCAATTCACAATTGTTGCATCAAGTTGTTTGTTCACTGGTATTATGTCATTTAGATTACTGTTCAGTTGTATGGTCTGCTGCATCAGACAGTCTTCTAAAAAAACTACAAGTGGCTCAAAACAAGGCTGCAAGACTGGTTCTTGGTTGTTCTACAATAACTAGTGTTGCAGAAATGCATGAACATCTCACCTGGCTGAGGGTCAAGGACAGACTATCTGCTAATGTACTAATATACTTTCAAAGAATAATTAACACTCAGTCTCCTAAATTTCTCTGTAATAATATAATTTACTGTTCAAATACTCATTCATATCACACTGGAGGGGCGAATAGTGGACGGATTACCTTACCTCTACCTAAGTCCGACTCTATGAAGAGGACAGTATTCTATAGGTCAATTGCATTTTGGAACAGTCTTCCAGGTGAGGTTCGTGTAATTAAGAGAAATGCCGGTTTTAAAAGGAGAGTAAAAATGTATTTATTCTCAACACCTCAACACTCTTGCTTATCTTGATTGAGTGAGGTTGGGTCATGTGATACATGACTTTTATTATGTTTTTCTTTATTTTTAATTTTTAAGAAAAGAAGTATTTTCTATGTATTATTTTCTATGTATTTTTTTTTTTTTTTACTTGAATTTGGATTAGAAATCTTTTTTTTTCTTGTATGGAATATAACAGTGATGTTTTATGTTTACTTATTTATTCATTTATTTATCAATCCAATTATTTACTTATGTATGTATTTCCCCTCTGATGAGTGACATTACTCACGAACGTAATGATTAGAACTGGAGCAACAGTAACAACAGGTCGTTTAATAATTTGAAATAATCTGTAACTTGAGCTGACCTGAAAGTTTCCAGAGCACAGTGTGGACTCTCCAGTCCAGGGGACAGCAGCTTCAGTCCTGAATCCTGCAGGTTGTTGTTACTCAGGTCCAGGTGTCTCAGACTGGAGGACTGGGAGCTGAGAACTAAGGACAGAGCTTCACAGCTTCTCTCTGAGAGGTTACAGCCACTCAGCCTGCAGAGGAAATTTGATTTGATGATGATTTGATTTGATTTTATTGAACATGTTCAAAGAAACAAAAAGTCAAACAAAATAAAGCACACGACATAAAAAACAAACAAACAAGCAAAGCAGAATCAAATAATAAACAACTTAAATGATATTGGTCATGTTCAAAAGGGGTAAGAAGAAGTTAAAAAAAAACTTTTCTAGTCCCACCCCCTTATATTGTATGTGTGCAATTTAAGTAAAAAAAAAAAAATACAAAAAACAAAAAAGAAAAACAACAACCTCAAAGTTCGATTTTCAAGATATAATACAATAACAGACAAATACACCAGAATTTTCAAACAACCCTCCAGCAAGACAAAACACAATTACCAAAACAAGACAAAAATCACTGTTCCATCTCATATTTGCGCAATACTTTCTTTCTGAATAGGTTTTTTAGTTTACTTAAGGTTTCACATGTTCTATATGGTCTAAAGCGGACGGCGGACGGCGCATAATCCATGTCGCAAGTGTCATTGCTATTTAGATGCCAGCGCAGTTGTCATTTTCACGCCCTGCGCCCTCTTCGTCTAACTAACAAATGAACTTGCGCTTCTCTGGGCGTGTTCGTCTAAAAATGAGGAGTGGTCAGGCGCAGTCATGGCGCGTTGCTAGTTAGATGATGGGAAAAGCAAATGCGCCAGTGACCAACAAAAACCTGGTCTAAAGTCAACGGCGCAACAGTTCGCTGTTAAACAAGTTAGTAATATGGGTCTCTAGGCGGGTGCACAACGCGCGTGCACTCTGCTCAGACACACAAGGAGCAGCCACACATATGCAAAAGATAACAAATAAAAATATGATTACAATGTGAAAGGTTTTTTATGTGTATTATATATTGTGTATTATATGTATTATGTGCACATTAAAATATTTATCAGAAACACGTCTTAATGGTCAGTCATTAATCAGAATGATCTAATCGCAGTAATAATGATCATCATAATCCGGGAGGTCCAAACTTGCAGTGTCCGAATATACGGAAATGAAGCTTAGCGTAAGTTCAATCAGGAAGACCTTTCAGTGCTCATTCATTCACAGTTCCCTCTCTCTCACTCCCACTGCTTCCTCCAATCAGCTGCCTCCGGGCGTGCACTCTCCTAGCTGTCCTATCAGAATTAGCCACAACCTCCAGCAGCCAATCAGGTCATCACTACGAGGTTTTAAATCTGTTCTCTCCTCTGCCGCTTTCAGCTGTCATTCTAGGCAGAATTGCCGCTTATGGCTCATGCTATTCTTACCTTGTGCTGCTTCTTCTCGCTCACTCTGAGACCAATGTCTGACTCCAACTTCGATCCAGTGCCGGAAGATTTCGATCCCAGCTTAGGCTCCTCCGAGCTGTCGGCGCAGGAGCTCTCGCCTCGCACTGCGCGGCGGTTCTCTATCAGACGAGTCAGAACACTTGCTGTCTCAGCTTCAAGATCATGGCATTTTTCCAGCCCCAGGCCTCCCTCTCTCCCAGCTCTGCGAGCTGGCGGTTGAAGCCGCACGCCATGATCCAGCAGAGACCCCTCTGCTCTTGCATCCAACGTTCCAGCCGGGTCCCCCGCTGCGCCAGCTCGCGGCCGCAAAAGAACCAGGAAATCCGGACCTGCTAAAGCTCCTCAGCCGAAAGAAGAGAAACATCGCCTCTCTTCCTCCTTCTCCCACTCCTGCTGCCCTCACCTCCTCAAGCACCTCAGGAAATACTCTGGTCTCCACCCTGCAGTCCCTGGCTAATTCCATGAGCAACATCAACGTTCGTCTCCAGGCTCTGGAAACCTCTTCAGCCCCCGTCTTTTCTTCAGTGACTTTAACCGGGGTCCAGGCTTCCATGCTGCAGCCAGCCTTCATGCCCAGTCAGCCCTCCACATCCACTCCTCCTGAAGCCTCACATCATTCTCTGGCCACAGCCATCCCAGCCCCTCCTCTAGGTAGGCCATTCATTCCTTATGCTGCTAACATTTCTCCCCGGATAAAAGCAAAAATTCTCCAAGGCAGAGACGTTAATCTCGTTAGCCTCATCCTGCCTTCCCCCCAGTGCGATAAATCCATCGCCACCGGCGGAGACATCACTGCGGTGTTCAAATCAGCTGATCCCCGTCTATGCAGAGACCTATCTATCAGGCACTTTGTCTCAGCTTTTGGCATTTTTCGGGACATAATCTGCTCCATCTTTCCTGAGAGAAGGCAGGAATTAGATAGCTACTTATTGCTGATTTACCCGCCTGGATTGGTCCATCCTGGACACGGAACTATTAGTGATGATCGCCGGAGGCTTCCAAATCATCTCCTGTTCTTCCTGTTGGACCCCAGGCCACATCACCCCTTTCTGCCCCTCTGTCCCCTTCCAGCCCTCTGCCGGGATTCCCTAGCTGCGTCAGCCCCAGCTCCCGCCTCAGCCCAACAAGCCAGGGCGCCAGGTGGAGCGCTTTAATAATAACCACATCTGCAATAACTTTAATTATAATGTCTGCTCATTCCCCAACTGCAGTTTTCTTCATATCTGCAGCTACTGCAAAGAGGCTCACCCTCGGTCAGTCTGCCCCAGACGCCCCAGACCATCCCGGAATCCTCCCCAGTGAGCACCTCAACATGGTTCAAAAACATTCTGAACTCCCATCCCTCCACTCCAATAAATGTACAGTCTGTAGCAGCAAAACTGTCTTCTCATCCTGATTCAGTGTTCGTAGATCATCTCCTCACAGGCCTTTCTCAGGGTTTCAGAGTAGGGGTTCTCTCTTCCCCCTCAGTCACATATGTCGCAAAAAATCTCCAGTCCGCTCTTAATGAGCCAGATATCATCTCCCAGCTGCTAGAGAGAGAGGTAAACAAAGGTTACGTCATTGGCCCTTTTAGGTCCTCCCCTTCCAGTGTTCCGTTCAAGTCCAATTGGCCTAGCCACCAGGAAGTACTCGGGGAAGAAAAGGTTAATTTTTGATCTCTCCGCACCTCGCTCCGGCCCGTTTGCAAGTGTTAACAGCCTCATCCCATTAGAGCCTTTCTCCCTCGATTATGCCTCCGTAGATAACGGCATTAAACTGATCAAGCTCTCAGGCCATGGTGCCTGGCTGTCAAAAGCTGATATTACCGACGCTTTTAAAATAGTTCCCATTCACCCATCTCAGTGGAATCTTTTTGGCATCAGGTGGGACTCAAAATACTATTTTGCCACCCGCCTGACTTTTGTGTGCAGAAGCAGCCCATTCATTTTTAACTTAGTCTCGGAGGCCCTCTGCTGGATACTGTTAAACAGAGTCAGAATCCCCTCTGTCCTCCACCTGTCTGATGATTTCCTCCTCATAGATCCCCCTCATGACAGCTCCGGCTCCTCTCTGTCCAAACTGAAACTGTGTTTCCAGGCTCTTGGCGTCCCCCTGTCAGAAGAAAAAACGTTAGGTCCAGATACTCGCTTAGAATTCCTCTGCATCACCCTCGATTCTATTGAAATGAAAGCATCCCTCCCAGCTGAGAAACTGCAGCGCATCCGCAACATATCAAAGTCCTTTTGTGATACCGATAACATCACAAAACGACAGCTGCTCTCCCTCCTCGGTCACCTGAACTTTGCCATGCGCGTCATCCCTCAGGGGCGATCCTTTATTTCTCGGTTACTGGACATTGCGTCCTCCGTGCCAAATCTGCATGACGTCATATCTCTAGACGAAGGTTGCCGTTCAGACCTGTGTTTCTGGTCTCACCTGCTCAATCACTGGAACGGCATTTCTTTTTTCTATGATGAGCTGGTGCATTCCTCAGACGCTCTCAAGTTTTTCACAGATGCTGCGCCATCCGTGGGTTTCGGGGGGTTCTTCCAAGGCCAGTGGTTCGCCAGCCAATGGCCGCCCTCCTTTTACAGTCTCGAGGCATCTTCAGCGCTGTTCGAAATTTACCCCATCACTGTAGCATGTCACGTGTGGGGTCATAACTGGAAACACAAGCGCATCTCAGTTCTGTGCGACAACCAAGCAGTGGTCGATATCATCAACAGAGGGCGCTCTTCGTCAAAAGATATCATGCCGTTCATGAGAAGCATTACATGGTCCTCCATCAGTCACAATTTCATCATTACAGCCCATCATGTGCCAGGCCACCTCAACACTTCAGCTGATTCTCTTTCCCGCTTCAAATTTCAGACTTTCCGGAGCATCTGCCCAGAAGCCAGCTCAGTGCCAGTTCAGATTCCCCCTCTCAAAGTCATAGCTCTGCATTGAACCAAGGCCTCATGTCCAGTTATTTAGAATCAGCCAAATTCTACATGAGACAAGGTTTAGCCACCTCCACTCTAAAAACTTAGGATTTTGCTTGGCGCACATTTGCTATTTTCTGTATGTCCATATGCATCCCTCTTAAACCTGTCAAGATAAATACTGTCTGTGCTTTCATTTGTTACTGTATGGATGTCAGGCATTTTAAACCTCAGTACATCTGCGGGTTGATTGCTGTCCAATTGTCCAATTTAACATAAGATGCTTCAACCCTTCTTTCCCTAGCTTATTTGCAAACTAAGCTGTAAAGCTAATTTTAAAGGGCATCGCTAAAGCTTCTCCTCCTATCCCTGATAATAGACGTCCCATCACGCTCGCTATTTTGCATAAGATGCTGTCAGTTCTCAGAAACTGTATATTTTCTCCTTTTATTGATGCCCTTCTTGACTCAGTGTTCCTGCTAGCCTTCTATGCCTTCCTTAGAGCCGGCGAATTCACTACACCCTCTCTCTCATTTGACCCCAACAAAGATGTCTCTTTAGCTGATCTAAACTTTCATCCTGGCCATTACATTCTACATCACATTCTAAATGCGGAGGCGCCTGTTCCATATTAGTTGCCCACATTGATTCCCCTTTCTGCCCTTTTTCATCCATGTTAAAGTACCTAAAACTTAGACCTAAAACCAACGCTTCCTCTCCTCTTTTTCTCATCTCCAAGAATGCCCCCTTATCAAAGTCTCGTTTTAAATTCTGTTTAACGCAAGTCCTCATCAAAAGCAAATTATCCCCTCAGCATTATTCAGGGCACTCTTTCAGGATTGGTGCCGCTACTACCGCTGCAAGTCAAGGCATTTCTTCATCATCCCTGCAACAACTGGGGCGTTGGTCTTCATCCACATTCACCTCCTACATTTGCCCCGACACTAACGCAGTTCTCGCAAATCAAAGAGCTCTCAAGCCTTAATTCTGGTAAGTTTTCATATAGCTGGTGGTGGTCCCTTTAGGGTTTTCTCGTCGTTGTCTTATTCTATGTCAAAGCTACTGCTTCTCCCTAATCCCTCAGCTCTATCTAATTTTCAGCCACTTTCACTCCTACGATTTCACCCTGACTATTTTTCACAATTTCCTGTTCCGCCATCTCTATTATCTGCGGGTTGCACGACCTTCTATGCTCAAGCCATTCAAGCCATTTATTTTATGCATCCTCTCTATTAGATATATCCACTCACCCACTCAAATATTTACTCTATCCCCAGTCTCAGTTCCTCATCTTATGCTCTACACTTTTGTAGCACCCGTATTCTCATGGACCATCACCCTCGGTATAAGGATTTCATGCATGCTTCATCCCGGTTTGGGACCACTGTTATTTACTAATTGCCTCAAGTCTGACCTCATTCAAAAGCCTCATCATGACTGTGAGACCTCATGCCATATGCCTCAACACCCTCGGTCTTCGGACCTCATGCTGTATGCTCAATCAACCCTGGTCTTCGGGACCTCATGCAAATGCTCTATCAGGGTCTGTGGGACCTCATGCTGCATGCACCAACACCAAGGTCATTGGACCGCCTCAGAAAACTCATCCGTGCAACACTTAATTTTCTTTGGACAGAAGGACCCACTTAATTTCTGTTTTGTCATATCGGACGTAATTTATGTTTGGTCGTTGGACCTTATTTTAATTTATCCATTTTATTTAAGTTGATCTTCCGACCTTAATTTCTGTTTGGTCAAGAGACCTTTTATTTCGTTTCGGCCTCCCGACCTTTTATTTGTTTCTACTGACGGTCTTTAGGACCCCAGCTTGTGCACCCAGGTCTACGGGACCTCATGCTTATACACGGTAATTTCTTTTGGGCTGTCAGGCCATAATTTCTGTTCATCATGATGATGACTTAATTTCTTTTTGGTCGCCGGACCTTATTTTTCTTTCTCCATTTTATTTGAGTTGGTCTTATGATCTTAATTTTCGTTTGGTCTTATGACCTTTATTTATGTTTGGTCTTATTGATCTTTTATTATTTCCGGCACATATAGGCCCAGGTCATTAGGACCTTGCACCACTCACGTTAATTTCAGTTTGGTCATCAGACCCTTAATTTCTGTTGCTGTCAAGCTAATCTTGCTGACTTTAATTTATGTTTGGTCACCGGACCTTTGCCTTTTGTTTGCATTATATTAACTTGGTCTCTGACCTTATTTTCTGTTTGGGTCTTGCGATCTTCATTTCTGTTGGTCTTCATTGACCTTTTATTTCGTTCAACATATAGACACCATGGCCTCCAGATTCATGCCCATCCCTAGCTTCCTCTCTGCCATTCAATCTTTTCCCCTGCCACTGCATTCCACCCCTGGCTCCTTTCGGTGGTTAGACCTTTCCAAGCCTTCCTCTGCCACTTTCCTTTCCATGCTTATCTCACATCCCCCGCTTTCTAGACAGCAGTTCCCCAATTTTGTCCCAGTCTCATCCCTACCATCTGTTTTTTTTAATCAAAACTAACTTCCCCATTCTAGAGTCATGCAGGCCATCTAATCTGTTCGTCACATTTCGCTGCCTCCTCGTTTCAGTTCATTTCATGTTTCTTTGCAATGCATTCTCTCCTAACCTTTATTTGCTTGTTTCGCTAGAAGCCTGCTGCCCCCAGGTAAGGTAAGGATTGACTCTCGCCAAACGGTTTGTCATCCCTCTCTCTTACACTGTTTTTGGGGGGGTTCCCTAATTGGCTACAGATCCATCACCCTCCTCATAGCTCACCATCTCGAAGGGGTCTAATCGCCAAAAGACTTTTCACATTTTCACATTTCATTCTCATGTGCACTTGTAATTGTAAATAATTTCCTTCCTATCCAAAAACGTGTCTCTCCTGATTGAACTGCGAGCAGACCTCCACGGGCTGATGATGCATAGCCTGTAAAATGAACTTGTCTTTCCCAATTGAATTGTGATCATTTTGGCATGCAAATCACAAAATCAAAGATGCGAAAACGTTTGATAAACATTATTTTGACATGAACACAACAATAACCAGCTTCTGTGAACTAAAAACGTAAACTTAGAGTCAGAAAAAGCTTTTAGAAAGTAAAACTGAAGTTTCTCCTGTGCGCGTGCGCTCTCTCTTTCTCTCTCGCAGTCTCACTCTGTTTCTTTTCTTTTGGCTTTTCTAAGATGACAGATGCTGAATATATACTCCCTATCTGATGCTGTGGCTGTTTGTGGTTAGCTGAGAGGGATGTGAACTTATTAGATTGCAGCTGTGTTAATCAAATCATGTTGGGTTTCCAAGCTCCGTCATATCTTAGAGAGCTCATAGTGCCATATTATCCCACCAGAACACTGCGCTCTGAGAACGCAGGGTTACTCGTGGTCCCTAAAGTCTCCAAAAGTAGATCAGGAGCCAGAGCCTTCAGCTATCAGGCTCCTCTCCTGTGGAATCATCTTCCTGTTACGGTCCGGGAGGCAGACACCGTCTCCACATTTAAGACTAGACTTAAGACTTTCCTCTTTGATAAAGCTTATAGTTAGGGCTGGCTCAGGCTTGCCCTGTACCAGCCCCTAGTTAGGCTGACTTAGGCCTAGTCTGCCGGAGGACCCCCCTATAATACACCGGGCACCTTCTCTCCTTCTCTCTCTCTCTCTCTCTCTCTCTCTCTCTCTCTCTCTCGTATTCTATTACTGCATCTTGCTAACTCGGCCATTCTGGATGTCACTAACTCGGCTTCTTCTCCGGAGCCTTTGTGCTCCACTGTCTCTCAGATTAACTCATATCACAGCGGTGCCTGGACAGTGTGACGTGTGTGGTTGTGCTGCTGCCGTGGTCCTGCCAGATGCCTCCTGCTGCTGCTGCCATCATTAGTCATTAGTCATACTTCTACTGTTATTATACACATATGACTATTGTCACACATGTATACTGCCAGATATTAATACATACTTTCAACATATTGTACCACAGTAGCCAGAACTATAACTATAATATTATTACTTTCAATAATGTTGTTGTAAGCTACTGTCATTACCTGCATCTCTCTCTCTCTCTCTCTCTCTCTCTCTCTCTCTCTGTCTCATTGTGTCATACGGATTACTGTTAATTTATTATGCTGATCTGTTCTGTACGACATCTATTGCACGTCTGTCCGTCCTGGAAGAGGGATCCCTCCTCAGTTGCTCTTCCTGAGGTTTCTACCGTTTTTTTTCCCTGTTAAAGGGTTTTTTGGGGAGTTTTTCCTGATCAGCTGTGAGGGTCATAAGGACAGAGGGATGTTGTATGCTGTAAAGCCCTGTGAGGCAAATTGTGATTTGTGATATTGGGCTTTATAAATAAAATTGATTGATTGATTGATTGATTGATTTGCTGTCTTAATATCCGTGGATTCATGCATCATATTTGTCCAGTTTGCTGATGTCCCTGATGATGTGTACTTTTGCTTCCTCTGGTGTAGATCCGTTCGTCTTGATGAAAATCTTGCAGTTGGAAGTCCATGTTGCTTGAATCCTGTTCTGTCGTTTGAGTATCCGGGCTTTTCTAGCTATTTCTGCGTTCTTCTTGGTTAGGTGTTCGTTGATGTAAATGGTTCCTTTAAGTTTCCTTCCTTGTTTGAGGAGTGCCTGTTTTTTCTTTCTGTTGGTGAATCAGATGATTATTGCTGGTGGTGTGTTTCTGTTTTTGCTAGGCAGGGTGTGACAAGCCTCAAGGTCATTGCTGTTGATGGTGATGCCTTTATTGTCCAGAAAGTTTACCACCTGTTGCTCCAGTGATTCCCGTTCGGCCACGGTCGCATCGGGTCCGCGCCCAGCAGCGGTGTCTTCAGCTGCCACTGCCGCCGCCCCTGCGTAGTTCCGATGCCTCGTTTTCAGACCACTTATGATCAGGTCATTCACTCGGGAATACTGCTCCATATCATCCACTCTTCTTTCCAGGAAGGTGAATCTTTTATCCTTCTCCAGGTTGAGTTTTTTTCAGTACTTCAATTTCCGTCACTAGATCCATGATTTTCTTTTGCTGTGCGGCAACTGTTTTAATTTCCGCTGAGAGAAAGTCAAGCGACTGCTGGATGTCCTCCACTTCCTTGGGGATTCCTGGGTTTTTCTTGGCTGGCATCCTGCACCACGGCTTGGCATCCCGGCCGAGGACAAGACCTCAACAGTTGGTCGAAAAGGGCAATGATTCAGCCGTTCAGCCACTGGCCGGCGAGTTTGCACGCACAGCTCCCAGAGCCAGCAGCACCGAAAGAAAGTGGAAACTTCCCTTGAGCAACCAGCAAGGAGAGTAGGCTACAACGACTCAAGCCGGCGGAACAGATTCAAATCCGAAGGACACCAAGTCAGATCGGTACCCAAAAAACAAACAGCCAGGGCTTTCCACACAGGTAGGCAACAGGTAGCAAACGCAACCACTGCACAGCCAGCGTGACGGCGTGAACGAGCGTGATGGCGGCAGCGTGAAATAATGAACAAAAAGACAAATGATATTTATGTTGAAATGTTAAGTGTGGACTTTTGGTGAAACAGTTTATATGATCTTTTCTCAGTACAGGTTAAAAATTTTTGGTGTGGAGGAACATGTTCAGGTTTTCATTTGGACTCTGTAAACATGTTGAAGAAATAACAACTAACTGTGATTGAATAACAGATGTCCAGTAATCAAAGTAACAAAAAACATAAATGAGTTTCTTGATCTTTACAAAGCTGAGGACTGAGGACAGAGCTTCACAGCTTCTCTCTGACAGGTTACACAAACTCAGTCTGAAGAGACAACAGTAAGGAAACAAGTTATTTTTCCTCCTGTTGAAAGACAGCAGCAGTATTTATTGATGAATAAATCCCACTTACAGAGCTTTGTTGGAGGCTTTGACCACTGGCAGCAGCCTCAGAAGAGCTTCCTCTGAAGCAGAGTATTTCTTCAGGTCAAACACGTCCAGATCTTCTTCTGATGACAGTAAGATGAAGACCAGAGCTGACCACTGAGCAGGAGACGGTTTATCTGTGGAGAGATGTCCTGAACTCAGGTACTGTTGGATCTCCTTCACTAGAGAACGATCATTCAGTTCATTCAGACAGTGGAACAGGTTGATGCTTCTCTCTGCAGACAGATCCTGGTTGATCTTCTTCTTGATGTACTGGACTGTTTCCTGATTGGTCTGTGAGCTACTTCCTGTCTGTGTCAGCAGACCTCGTAGGTGTTTCTGATTGGTCTGTAGTGAGAGACCCAGGAGGAAGCGGAGGAACAAGTCCAGGTGTCCATTTGGACTCTGTAAGGCCTCGTCTACAGCACTCTGGTGGAGATGTATGAGTTTAGATTTGTCTCTGAAGACTTTAGACAGCATGGATGTTGTTTGTTGTTCTGCCATCAGATTGACTCCAGAGTTGATGAAGGTCAGATGGACATGAAGAGCAGCCAGAAACTCCTGAACACTCAGATGGACGAAGCAGAACACCTTGTCCTGGTACAGTCCTCTCTCCTCTTTAAAGATCTGTGTGAACACTCCTGAGTACACTGAGGCTGCTCTGATATCGATGCCACACTCTGTCAGGTCTGATTCATAGAAGATCAGGTTGCCTTTCTGCAGCTGATCAAAAGCCAGTTTTCCCAGAGACTCAATCATCTTCCTGCTCTCTGGACTCCAGTGATGATCTGTCTCAGCTCCTCCATCATACTTGATGTTCTTCACTTTGGTCTGAACCACCAGGAAGTGGATGTACATCTCAGTCAGGGTCTTGGGCAGCTCTCCTTCCTCTCTGGTCTTCATCACATCCTCCAGAACTGTAGCAGTGATCCAGCAGAAGACTGGGATGTGGCACATGATGTGGAGGCTTCGTGATGTCTTGATGTGGGAGATGATTCTGCTGGCCTGCTCCTCATCTCTGAATCTCTTCCTGAAGTACTCCTCCTTCTGTGGGTCAGTGAACCCTCTGATCTCTGTCACCATGTCAACACAGTCAGCAGGGATCTGATTGGCTGCTGCAGGTCGTGTGGTTATCCAGAGGCGAGCAGAGGGAAGCAGTTTCCCCCTGATGAGGTTTGTCAGCAGCACATCCACTGAGGTGGACTCTGTAACATCAGTCAGGATCTCATTGTTGTGGAAGTCCAGAGGAAGTCGACACTCATCCAGACCGTCAAAGATGAACACAACCTGGAACTCTTCAAACCTGCAGATTCCTGCTTCTTTGGTTTCAGTAAAGAAGTGATGAACAAGTTCCACCAAGCTGTACTTTTTCTCTTTCAGCACATTCAGCTCTCTGAAAGTGAATGGAAATGTGAACTGTATGTCCTGGTTGGCTTTGTCTTCAGCCCAGTCCAGAGTGAACTTCTGTGTTAAGACTGTTTTCCCAATGCCAGCCACTCCCTTTGTCATCACTGTTCTGATTGGTTCATCTCTTCCAGGTGAGGCTTTAAAGACGTCTTCTTGTCTGATGGTTGTTTCTGGTCTGTCTGGTTTCCTGGATGCTGTTTCAATCTGTCTGACCTCATGTTCATCATTGACCTCTGCAGTCCCTCCCTCTGTGATGTAGAGCTCTGTGTAGATCTGATTCAGAAGGGTTGGGTTTCCTGCTTTAGCGATCCCCTCAAACACACACTGGAACTTCTTCTGCAGGTTAGATTTGAGTTTACGTCGACACACTGCAGCAACAGTTCCTGAATAAACAAACAACAAATGATATCAGTGAGTGGATCCTACAGAAAATCAGAGAATTGAAATATTGAAGTGTGTCTGCAGAATTTGTAAATGTAAACTCCTCCCATGTTTCCTCCATTTCCTCTTTCCATCCTGTTCAGTCTTTATAGAAATCCTCTTACTGCTCTGCAGACAGTCAGCCAGCTCCTCCTGCTTCATTCTCCTCAGGAAGTGCAGTGTGATCTTCAGAAATGCCTCTCTGCTGCTCCTCCTCTGCTCTTCATCCTCACCCTCCAACACCTCCTCATCCTCCCTCTGACTCTCGAAGCATTCTGGGTAATCTGGACTCAGAACCTTCTGGATCTTCTTCAGCTCGTTCTTCACAAAAGTGAGGATGTTCTCCTCCAGCAGCTGGAACAGAATATTATATGAATGACACAATCAAACATCAGATCCATGTTGGACACACTGACAATCCACTGGTGTAAAAAGTGCAGCATGGAGATGACTGTGAACAGAATAGATGTCAAAGTAGTTGTTGTACATGTACAGACCATAAATATGGAGTCCAGGTGTGTTTGATGCTGCTGGGCAGACTGACCACTGGGAACCTCTGAGCTCTCCTGGTCCACTCTGTGGAGGAACCATCAACAATCAGCTCACATTATGTCTGTCCACACAGAGACACTGTCCACACAGAGACACTGTCCACACAGAGACAGACACTGTCCACACAGAGACAGACACTGTCCACACAGAGACACTGTCCTCACAGAGACAAACACTGTCCTCACAGAGACAGACACTGTCCACACAGAGACACGGTCCACACAGAGACAGACACTGTCCACACAGAGACAGACACTGTCCACACAGAGACAGACACTGTCCACACAGAGACAAACACTGTCCACACAGAGACAAACACTGTCCACACAGAGACACGGTCCACACAGAGACAGACACTGTCCACACAGAGACAGACACTGTCCACACAGAGACACTGTCCACACAGAGACAAACACAAGGTCAATCATCATTCAGCTCATGTTTTATAAGAACACTGAATCAGATCATTCCCTCTGATAACCAAGTGTTGTTAGTACAGCTGATCCCACTGAGAATCCACCGTCTGGTCTGCGGCTCTCTGCAGCTTTTAGGTCATCGACTCCAGTTCAAACTCCTTCTCATCACATTGAAAATTCTCAGTGTCAGCACAGCAGAGATTGGGGAGTGATGATCCACTCCCTCCTCAGGGATCTTTGACTCTGAGTCTACAGTTACTGCTCAGTACTGCCAGGTAACAAACAGCCAACTTACTGCTTCTACAAAACAACCTCACACTCTGAGACAAAAGCTCTCACCTTCTCAGGTTTGTGACACAATAGTAGTTAAAACATCAATGTTATATCCAGCTTACTGTTGTCCAGCTTTAAACGTAATACGTCTATCCATTGAGCGGTCACTTTTGAAGGACACACAGCTGGGTGCAGGTGAGTCTGGTCTCTGATGGATCCTGAAGGACAAACAAACAAAGAGGATTTTTTTACCTTCCAGCCACAGAAGCTTCTGGAGAAACTACCAGCTATCAACAAGAAAAGTATTTCAATCAGTGAGTTCAGACTTGGTGTGCAAACACCTTCAGTACAAAAAGGATGAAATGAACTTTTCAGTCTTCAGTCACCAGCAGCAAGAAGTTTAATAAACTAAACAATAAAAGGTCTTCACACTGAATTACTGCAGTCTGTGTATCACTGGTTCATTTTCTGTAAAAGACTGAACAAAGTCAGGGCTAAACAAATCAACAGATGACGGACCAAACCACGGCTAGAAAAAGGTGAATATTGGGTCGAACCAGGACTAAAACTCAGCATATGAACTCTTGAGTAATGTCCAACATCATGTTTTGTGAGGTCACAGTGACCTTTGACCTCCAAATTCTAATCAGGTCATCTTTGAGTCCAAGTGGACGTTTGTGCCAAATCTGAAGAAATTCCCTGACAGTGTTTCTGTGATGTCATGTTCACGGGAATGAGACGTACAGACGGAAGGACAACCCAGAGACGTGATGTCTCCGGCCACAGCTGTTGACGGAGTGGAGGCATTAAAAACAGAGAATATTGGATCAAACACCAGAGAAGAAGAAGACGAAGAAGAAGAAGAAGAAGAAGAAGAAGAAGAAGAAGAGCGATGCTAAAAATAAACATACCGTTTCAAAATAACTTCTCTGGATAAATAACAGTGAAAACATGAATCAGTAAAATTATAATGTTATTAAGAGCTCACCTCTCTGCAGCAGAGGGCTGATGGACTTTAAAATCAGTGTATCGATCAATTGACCTGTCGCTCTTTAAGGACACACAGCTGGGTTCAGGTCCAGGTCCAGGTCCAGGTCCAGGTCCAGGTCCAGCAGAGTCTGGTCTCTGATGGATCCTGATGGACACATGAATTCATTATGAACACAACACACACACACACACAGAGGTTTGAGTGCTGAGCTATGACATGGAGAAGAGTCATGGACAGTTAGAGATCCTCATCTCACCTCTGAGCTTTGGTCTGGCTGTCATGTTCCCCACACAGAGTGGTTTTAGAGGGAGGGACTCCCTCCTCTCTGTCCTCACACCGATTCATGCTGCTCAACTCACACACACTTTCATCTGGAGAGGAAACACACATCATTCATCTGCACATCAACTCAAATCCTCCTTTACATCATTTCTCCTGTCAAAAGATCAGCTGCTGTTATTTTCTCTTTCATATCAGTGTCAGCTGAATGCAGTCAGACAGCAGCTGCTCTACTTCTACTATCACTCCACTAGATGGAGTCATCCAGCTGCAGCCCAGCACACACACCATGCATGGAGCACCATTTACATTTGAATCCTCTGTCTCATTTCATTCTGTCACATCCACCCTTTTCAATGTGGAGATGAGACGCCTCAAGTGCTGAGAAAAACTCCATCATGATGTCAGTGACGTAAAACGCTGCGGCGACAAATTAACAGACATGTGGAAACATTCAAACTCTAATTGTCAGAAAAAAAGAGACAGTTTTTAATTAGAGATTATTTCAGTTCATTACTAAACTGATGTCGGTCTGATATTCAGATCACAGCTGAAGTATAAATGTTAGATGTCCAAATCAGTCCTGTAATGGAAATATAATGACGGAGCATTCACATTATTATCATTGTGACTCCACATGTGCGGCCAACATGGCGGCTCTCTGCAACTTCACAGTGGTTGTTTGAGCTTCCAGTGACATCAGACGTGTTTTAGGTTAAATTCCTGCTGTTCGTAATGAAACTAAACTAACGACAGCTCGTGTTAACGAGTTAAATGTTTCAAACGTGTTACATTACCTTCAGCTGGAGATTCAGATGGAGAAAACAAGCTGCGACACACAACACTCAGAGAAAGAGGAAATGAACTTTAAACAGGAAAAAACTAGAGAGGCGCGTGACAGTTAAATATGAGTCATATCCGTTAGTAAGTGCTGCTGCATTTGTTTGATGGATTAGTTCCTCTCTGTCCAGTGAAAGTCACGTATCTCCAGATGTGCTGATGTTGAATGTTTGTGATAAACTGAAGGATGAAGTCTTCCTTTATGTGTTGATAAATAAACACAAACTTTTCACAGATACATGGTTCTCACAGGACAAACACATGATGATCTTATAGACCATGATGCATTGCTGTAGATTAAACGACCCAACAGGATATAAAGGAGTTCAAATGAGCTCAACCTTAAACATCTACAGCAGGAAAATGACACACACACATTAATGCAGCAGGAATATTCATCCAAAAACATCACATCCAATAGGAAAACACATTTTACTGTAACATTCATACTTTGACTGTAACTACTGTAACTACATTTAGACACTGACTGTAACTACTGTAATTACATTTACATACTTTGACGTAACTACTGTAACTACATTTACATACTTTAACTGTAACTACTGTAACTACATTTACATACTCTTTAAAAGTTTGTTTTGGAGTTCCACAAGGTTCTGTGCTCGGACCAATCCTATTTACTCTATATATGCTTCCTTTAAGTGACATCATTAGAAATCACTCTATAAATTTCCATTGTTATGCGGATGATACACAGTTGTATTTATCGATAAAGCCAGAAGAAAGTAATCAATTAACTAAACTCCATAACTGCCTTAAAGACAGAGACTTAAAGACAGAGACAGAGACTCTTTATCTGATGACATAGTTTCTCTAGATGGCATTGCTCTGGCCTCTAGCACTACCGTAAGAAACCTCGGAGTAACATTTGATCAAGATTTGTCTTTTAATTCTCATTTAAAACAAACCTCACGGACTGCATTTTTTATGACATTTTTTCATGATTTTGGACGACATACTATACTTTGACATTTTTCAATGATTTTGGACGACATACTATACTATGACATTTTTTCATGATTTTGGACGACATACTATACTTTGACATTTTTACATGATTTTGGACGACATGCTATACTATCACGTTTTTTTTCATGATTTTGGACAACATGCTAAACTATGATGTTTTTTTTGATGATTTTGGACGACATGCTATACTATGCGTTGTTTTCATGATTTTGGACGACATGTTATACTATGACTTTTTTTTCATGATTTTGGACGACATACTATAGTATGACTTTTTTTTGATGATTTTGGACTACATGCTATACTATGATGTTTTTTTCATGATTTTGGACGACATACTATACTACGCATTTTTTTCATGATTTTGGACGACATACTATAGTATGACTTTTTTGGATGATTTTGGACTACATGCTATACTATGACGTTTTTTTCATGATTTTGGATGACATGCTAAACTATGATGTTTTTTTTGATGATTTTGGACGACATGCTATACTATGCGTTGTTTTCATGATTTTGGACGACATGCTATACTATGACTTTTTTTTCATGGTTTTGGACGACATACTATAGTATGACTTTTTTTCATGATTTTGGACAACATGCTATACTATGACTTTTTTTTCATGATTTTGGACGACATACTATAGTATGACTTTTTTTTGATAATTTTGGATGACATGATATACTATGACGTTTTTTTCATGATTTTGGACGACATACTAGAGTATGACTTTTTTTCATGATTTTGGACGACATGCTATACTATGAAGTTTTTCTCAAGATTTTGGACGACATGTTATACTATGTCGTTTTTTTCATGATTTTGGACGACATGCTATACTATGACATTTTTTTTTCATGATTTTGGATGACATACTATACTATGAAGTTTTTTTGATGATTTTGGACGACATACTATACTATGACTTTTTTTCATGATTTTGGACGACGTGCTATACTATGACTTTTTTTCATGATTTTGGACGACATGCTATACTATGCGTTTTTTCATGATTTTGGACGACATGCTAAACTGTGATTTTTTTTGATGATTTTGGACGACATGCTATACTATGACGTTTTTTTTGATGATTTTGGATGACATGCTGAACTATAATGTTTTTTTTGATGATTTTGGACGACATACTATACTATGACTTTTTTTCATGATTTTGGACGACGTGCTATACTATGACTTTTTTTCATGATTTTGGACGACATGCTATACTATGCGTTTTTTCATGATTTTGGATGACATGCTAAACTGTGATTTTTTTTTGATGATTTTGGACGACATGCTATACTATGACGTTTTTTTGATGATTTTGGACGACATACTATACTATGAAGTTTTTTTCATGATTTTGGAAGACATCCTATACTATGACGTTTATTTCATGATTTTGGACGACATGCTATACTATGCGTTTTTTCATGATTTTGGACGACATGCTAAACTGTGATTTTTTTTGATGATTTTGGACGACATGCTATACTATGACGTTTTTTTTGATGATTTTGGACGACATGCTATACTATGACTTTTTTTTCATGATTTTGGAAGACATGCTATACTATGACGTTTATTTCATGATTTTGGACGACATGCTATACTGTCACGTTTTTTTCATGATTTTGGACGACATGCTAAACTATGATGTTTGTTTTGATGATTTTGGACGACATGCTATACTATGACTTTTTTTTCATGATTTTGGACGACATACTATAGTATGACTTTTTTTTCATGATTTTGGACAACATGCTATACTATGACTTTTTTTTCATGATTTTGGACGACATACTATACTATGACATTTTTCATGATTTTGGACAACATGCTATACTATGACTTTTTTTTCATGATTTTGGACGACATACTATAGACATTTTTTCATGATTTTGGACGACATACTATACTTTGACATTTTTACATGTTTTTGGACAACATGCTATACTATCATGTTTTTTTCATGATTTTGGACGATATACTAAACTATGATGTTTTTTTTGATGATTTTGGACGACATGCTATACTATGACTTTTTTTTCATGATTTTGGACGACATACTATAGTATGACTTTTTGTTGATAATTTTGGACGACATGATATACTATGACGTTTTTTTCATGATTGTGGACGACATACTATACTACGTGTTTTTTTCAAGATTTTGGACGACATACTATAGTATGACTTTTTTTGGATGATTTTGGACTACATGTTATACTATGACGTTTTTTTCATGATTTTGAACGACATACTATACCACGCGTTTTTTGATGATTTTGGACGACATGCTATACTATGAAGTTTTTTTTGAGGATTTTGGACGACATGCTATACTATGACTTTTTTTCCATGATTTTGGATGACATGCTATACTATGATGTTTTTTTCATGATTTTGGACGATATACTATACTATGACGTTGTTTTTCATGATTTTGGATGACATACTATACTATGAAGTTTTTTTCATGATTTTGGACGACATACTATACTATGACTTTTTTTCATGATTTTGGACGACATGCTATACTATGACTTTTTTTCATGATTTTGGACGACATGCTATACTATGCGTTTTTTCATGATTTTGGACGACATACTATACTACGCGTTTCTTTCATGATTTTGGACGACATGCTATACTATGAAGTTTTTTTCAAGATTTTGGACGACACGTTATACTATGTCGTTTTTTTCATGATTTTGGACGACATGTTATACTATGACTTTTTTTTCATGATTTTGGACGACATACTATAGTATGACTTTTTTTTGATGATTTTGGACTACATGCTATACTATGATGTTTTTTTCATGATTTTGGACGACATACTATACTACGCATTTTTTTCATGATTTTGGACGACATACTATAGTATGACTTTTTTTGGATGATTTTGGACTACATGCTAAACTATGATGTTTTTTTTGATGATTTTGGACGACATGCTATACTATGCGTTGTTTTCATGATTTTGGACGACGTGCTATACTATGACTTTTTTTTCATGGTTTTGGACGACATACTATAGTATGACTTTTTTTCATGATTTTGGACAACATGCTATACTATGACTTTTTTTTCATGATTTTGGACGACATACTATAGTATGACTTTTTTTTGATAATTTTGGATGACATGATATACTATGACGTTTTTTTCATGATTTTGGACGACATACTAGAGTATGACTTTTTTTGATGATTTTGGACGACATGCTATACTATGAAGTTTTTTTCAAGATTTTGGACGACATGTTATACTATGTCGTTTTTTTCATGATTTTGGACGACATGCTATACTATGACATTTTTTTTTCATGATTTTGGATGACATACTATACTATGAAGTTTTTTTGATGATTTTGGACGACATACTATACTATGACTTTTTTTCATGATTTTGGACGACGTGCTATACTATGACTTTTTTTCATGATTTTGGACGACATGCTATACTATGCGTTTTTTCATGATTTTGGACGACATGCTAAACTGTGATTTTTTTTGATGATTTTGGACGACATGCTATACTATGACGTTTTTTTTGATGATTTTGGATGACATGCTGAACTATAATGTTTTTTTTGATGATTTTGGACGACATACTATACTATGACTTTTTTTCATGATTTTGGACGACGTGCTATACTATGACTTTTTTTCATGATTTTGGACGACATGCTATACTATGCGTTTTTTCATGATTTTGGACGACATGCTAAACTGTGATTTTTTTTTGATGATTTTGGACGACATGCTATACTATGACGTTTTTTTTGATGATTTTGGACGACATACTATACTATGAAGTTTTTTTCATGATTTTGGAAGACATCCTATACTATGACGTTTATTTCATGATTTTGGACGACATACTATACTTTGACATTTTTCAATGATTTTGGACGACATGCTATACTGTCACGTTTTTTTCATGATTTTGGACGACATGCTAAACTATGATGTTTGTTTTGATGATTTTGGACGACATGCTATACTATGACTTTTTTTTCATGATTTTGGACGACATACTATAGTATGACTTTTTTTTCATGATTTTGGACAACATGCTATACTATGACTTTTTTTTCATGATTTTGGACGACATACTATACTATGACATTTTTTCATGATTTTGGACAACATGCTATACTATGACTTTTTTTTCATGATTTTGGACGACATACTATACTATGACATTTTTACATGTTTTTGGACAACATGCTATACTATCATGTTTTTTTCATGATTTTGGACGATATACTAAACTATGATGTTTTTTTTGATGATTTTGGACGACATGCTATACTATGACTTTTTTTTCATGATTTTGGATGACATACTATAGTATGACTTTTTGTTGATAATTTTGGACGACATGATATACTATGACGTTTTTTTCATGATTTTGGACGACATACTATACTACGTGTTTTTTTCAAGATTTTGGACGACATACTATAGTATGACTTTTTTTGGATGATTTTGGACTACATGCTATACTATGACGTTTTTTTCATGATTTTGGACGACATACTATACCACGCGTTTTTTGATGATTTTGGACGACATGCTATACTATGAAGTTTTTTTTGAGGATTTTGGACGACATGCTATACTATGACTTTTTTTCCATGATTTTGGATGACATGCTATACTATGATGTTTTTTTCATGATTTTGGACGATATACTATACTATGACGTTGTTTTTCATGATTTTGGATGACATACTATACTATGAAGTTTTTTTCATGATTTTGGACGACATACTATACTATGACTTTTTTTCATGATTTTGGACGACATGCTATACTATGACTTTTTTTCATGATTTTGGACGACATGCTATACTATGCGTTTTTTCATGATTTTGGACGACATACTATACTACGCGTTTCTTTCATGATTTTGGACGACATGCTATACTATGAAGTTTTTTTCAAGATTTTGGACGACATGTTATACTATGTCATTTTTTTCATGATTTTGGACGACATGCTATACTATGACGTTTTTTCATGATTTTGGATGACATACTATACTATGACTTTTTTCTCATGATTTTGGACGACATGCTATACTATGACTTTTTTTCATGATTTTGGACGACATGCTATACTATGCATTTTTTCATGATTTCGGACGACATACTAAACTATGATGTTTTTTTTGATGAATTTGGACGACAT
Organism: Epinephelus lanceolatus; assembly: GCF_041903045.1. Classification (NCBI taxonomy): domain Eukaryota; kingdom Metazoa; phylum Chordata; class Actinopteri; order Perciformes; family Serranidae; genus Epinephelus; species Epinephelus lanceolatus. Next base: position 342,026 of record NC_135757.1, on the reverse strand, counting down.
GCTATACTATGACTTTTTTTTCATGATTTTGGATGACATGCTAAACTATGATGTTTTTTTTGATGATTTTGGACGACATGCTATACTATGCGTTGTTTTCATGATTTTGGACAACATGCTATACTATGACTTTTTTTTCATGGTTTTGGACGACATACTATAGTATGACTTTTTTTCATGATTTTGGACAACATGCTATACTATGACTTTTTTTTCATGATTTTGCACGACATACTATAGTATGACTTTTTTTGATAATTTTGGACGACATGATATACTATGACGTTTTTTTCATGATTTTGGACGACATACTAGAGTATGACTTTTTTTTGATGATTTTGGACGACATGCTATACTATGACGTTTTTTTCATGATTTTGGACGACATACTATACTACGCGTTTCTTTCATGATTTTGGACGACATGCTATACTATGAAGTTTTTTTCAAGATTTTGGACGACATGTTATACTATGTCGTTTTTTTCATGATTTTGGACGACATGCTATACTATGACGATTTTTTCATGATTTTGGATGACATGCTATACTATGACGTTTATTTCATGATTTTGGAAGACATACTATACTATGATGGTTTTTTTTCATGATTTTGGACGACATGCTATACTTTGACATTTTTCAATGATTTTGGACGACATGCTATACTATCACGTTTTTTTCATGATTTTGGACGACATGCTAAACTATGATGTTTTTTTTGATGATTTTGGACGACATGCTATACTATGACTTTTTTTTTAATGATTTTGGACGACATACTATAGTATGACTTTTTTTTCACGATTTTGGACAACATGCTATACTATGACTTTTTTTTCATGATTTTGGACGACATACTATACTATGACATTTTTTCATGATTTTGGACGACATGCTATACTATGACATTTTTTTCATGATTTTGGACGACATACTATACTACACTATGATGTTTTTTTTTCATGATTTTGGACGACATACTATACTATGACCTTTTTTTCATGATTTTGGACGACATGCTATACTATGACTTTTTTTTTCATGATTTTGGACGACATGCTATACTATGACTTTTTGTCATGATTTTGGACGACATACTATACTACACTATGATGTTTTTTTTCATGATTTTGGACGACATACTATACTATGACCGTTTTTTCATGATTTTGGACGACATGCTATAGTATGACGTTTCTTTTGATGACTTTGGACGACATGCTATACTATGACATTTTTTTCATGATTTTGGACGACATACTATACTACACTATGATGTTTTTTTTTCATGATTTTGGACGACATACTATACTATGACCTTTTTTTCATGATTTTGGACGACATGCTATACTATGACTTTTTTTTTCATGATTTTTGATGACATACTATACTATGAAGGTTTTTTTGATGATTTTGGACGACATACTATACTATGACATTTTTTTCATGATTTTGGACGACATGCTTTACTATGACTTTTTTTCATGACTTTGGACAACATGCTATAGTATGACTTTTTTTGATGATTTTGGACGACATACTATACTATGAAGTTTTTTTCATGATTTTGGAGGATATGCCATACTATGAAGTTTTTTTTCATGATTTTGGACGACATACTATACTATGAAGTTTTTTTTGATGATTTTGGACGACATACTATACTATGACATTTTTTTCATGATTTTGGACGACATGCTTTACCATGACTTTTTTTCATGACTTTGGACAACATGCTATAGTATGACGCTTTTTTTTGATGATTTTGGACCACATACTATACTATGAAGTTTTTTTCATGATTTTGGAGGACATGCTATACTACGTATTTCTTTCATGATTTTGGACGACATGCTATACTATGACTTTTTTTTCATGATTTTGGATGACATACTATAGTATGACCTTTTTTTCATGATTTTGGACTACATGCTTTACCATGACTTTTTTTCATGACTTTGGACAACATGCTATAGTATGACGTTTTTTATTTGATGATTTTGGACCACATACTATACTATGAAGTTTTTTTCATGATTTTGGAGGACATGCTATACTACGTATTTCTTTCATGATTTTGGACGACATGCTATACTATGACTTTTTTTTCATGATTTTGGATGACATACTATAGTATGACTTTTTTTCATGATTTTGGACGACATACTATACTATGACATTTTTTTCATGATTTTGGACTACATGCTTTACCATGACTTTTTTTCATGACTTTGGACAACATGCTATAGTATGACGTTTTTTATTTGATGATTTTGGACCACATACTATACTATGAAGTTTTTTTCATGATTTTGGAGGACATGCTATACTACGTATTTTTTTCATGATTTTGGACGACATGCTATACTATGACTTTTTTTTCATGATTTTGGATGATATACTATAGTATGACTTTTTTTCATGATTTTGGACGACATACTATACTATGACCTTTTTTTCATGATTTTGGATGACATGCTATAGTATGACGTTTCTTTTGATGACTTTGGACAACATGCTATAGTATGACGTTTTTTTTGTTGATTTTGGACCACATACTATACTATGAAGTTTTTTTCATGATTTTGGAGGACATGCTATACTACGTATTTTTTTCATGATTTTGGACGACATGCTATACTATGACTTTTTTTTCATGATTTTGGATGATATACTATAGTATGACTTTTTTTCATGATTTTGGACGACATACTATACTATGACCTTTTTTTCATGATTTTGGATGACATGCTATAGTATGACGTTTCTTTTGATGACTTTGGACAACATGCTATAGTATGACGTTTTTTTTGTTGATTTTGGACCACATACTATACTATGAAGTTTTTTTCATGATTTTGGAGGACATGCTATACTACGTATTTTTTTCATGATTTTGGACGACATACTATAGTACGCATTTTTTTCATGATTTTGGACGACATACTCAACTATGACTTTTTTTCATGATTTTGGACGACATGCTATACTATGAAGTTTTTTTCATGATTTTGGAGGACATGCTATACTACGTATTTTTTTCATGATTTTGGATGACATACTATAGTGCGCATTTTTTTCATGATTTTGGACGACATACTCAACTATGACTTTTTTTCATGATTTTGGACGACATACTATACTATGATGTTTTTTTTTCATGATTTTGGACGACATACTATACTATGATGTTTTTCTCATGATTTTGGATGACATGCTATACTATGACATTTTTTCATTATTTTTAAGAAATAACTTACTGTGAATTTCTGCAAATTTAAAGGCCTGAGACACATGACTGAAATCTTTATAATTGAATCGAGACTCTTTCCTCGTCTCACATGTTTACCCTTTTGTCTTTTGTCAACTGTTGTCAACGACATCAGGTGATGATTCAGATCGAGACTTTTCAAGAGAGATTGGATGAAGGTGACGACACAGAGACACCTATGACACTTAATGAAAACAACCTGATAAGCTCTGTGTCAGAAATAAACTCTTTAGTGGACGGACAGTGATTGAGTTTGATGATAAAGTGACAGAAATGAGCAGGTCAAGCAGGTGAAGTTCAGAGAGGCTCCCTGCAGAAGAGTCAGGTCTGCTGGGTGGAGGACAGGGGGTGGAGGAGTCAGAGGGACAGAGGGACGGTGGCTGGAGGAGTCAGAGCAGGTCAGCCTCTGCAAGGATCACCTCCGTGTTAATTGCGTGGCTTGGAGTGTGAAGTATGACTGTCACATGTTTGTCCCAGAGACCACTCGCCATCCTGCACGTCGTGTCCACACTGCTAAAGAGTCTGAGGACAGTGAAGACTTTGTGTCTCTGCGTTGTTTGCTGAGATGAGATCTTTTATGATCTGAAACATATCTGCTGCTCAGCTCCACGGTAAGACGTCACCTGTTCTCCGTGTCCTGTGGGACACATGTGGGACACATTTATTTTTTCTCATCAGATGAGATGTGCGTCTGCAAAGTGTTTTGGTGTTGTTCTTTTTCCAGATTTGTCCTGTTTTTGTGTGGGGTTTTATCTTTCATTTTTGTGACAAATCCGTGCAATTTTTGTGCCAGTTTTTTTTTTTTCAGAGTGTTTTTGTTGTTGTTGTTGTTGTTGTTTTTTGGTTAATAATTGCACCATTTTGTGGCAACAGTTGGGCTGTTTGATGTAATTTCTGTACTTTATTTTTGTGACGTAAATGCCATTACCTGGTGCAATTTTTTGATTCAAATTTAGGGTATTTTTAGATTATTTTGTGTTTTATTTTGGTGTAATTTTTTTGCCAGTTTTGTCCTGGTCTTGTCCCATAATTGTGCTTTTGTTATTCATGCTATTTTCTTTGTTGTTGCAATTTTTGTGACTTTTTGGTGCTGTTGTTTTGCCCATTTTTTCCTGTTTTTTTGGGGGGGTTTTTTGCCAAAATTTTGTGATTTTTATGTTTAATTGTTTGAGACATATCTGTCATTTCTGAGTGAAAGTTTTGAACCAATTCTTCCAATTTTGGAGCATTTTTTGTTTAATATTTGCACCATTTGTGGCAATATTTGGGCTATTTTGTGCCATTATTGAGGACTCTGTTTGAATTTGGGTGGATTTTTAGATTGTTATGTATTTTATCTTGGTTCGGGTCATTTATTTATTTATTTATTATTTATTCATTTATTTGTGCCGGCAGCTTGTGTGTTTTTTTGTGTTACCCAGATGGTTTACTTACCTAAATGTCACAATTTGTTTATTTTTTATTAACAAATTTGTCTGCAAATTGTTACATTTTGGTGCTTTTGGTTTTTTCCAATTTTGTCGTTTTTGGCACATAGTTGTGTGATTTTGCGTGTTTAATTTTTGGGTACAATTTTTGTACCGATTATTTAAAGTTTTTAGTATTAATTTTATTTAACATTTGCACCATTTTTGGCAACATTTGGGCCAATTAAGCCACATATTCCTAACTTAGTTACCAAAACGCACATCGTTACATTTTGGTGCCGTAGTTTTTCCAACTTTGTCCTGTTTTTGTGTCATGATTGTGTGCTTTTTGTATTTTTTTTTGTATTTTTTTATGTGATATACATACCATTATGTGGGGAAATTTCTTTCCCTGATTTTGGCCACTTTTAAAATATGCTCCTGTTTTAATTGGTGCCATTTTGGTGTTTTCTTTAAAATTTAAATTAATTTTTTTAATTTAAAAAATGGTGGGTGGGTGTCAGGGGTACAGCCTTAGAATGGTTTAAGTCAGACCTGTCCGAGAGATGCTTCTCTGTTAAACTGGGCGACTCCACCTCATCCACAGCCCCTTTAGTTTGTGGAGTTCCCCAGGGATCAATTCTTGGGCCCATTCTTTTTTCTTTATACTTCCTTCCTCTTGGGCAAATTTTTAAAAAAACATGGCATGCCTTACCACTTTTATGCAGATGACACACAGATTTCTGTACCATTGAAAAAGAACCACTGTGGCTCTCTGACACCCCTGCTCGAGTGCCTGAATGACATCAAGTCTTGGCTGGTCCAAATTTTTTTAAATTTAAATGAAAGCAAAACTGAGGTAATCGTGTTTGGACCCAGTGGAGCTTCTGTTGACCCTTCCTTAGCTCTGGGCTCCCTCAGTCACTGTCTTAGAACAACAGTCACCAACCTTGGTGTCAAAATGGATACAGATTTTAAACTCGACAAACAAATAAATGCTGTCATCAAAACCAGTTTTTATCATCTTCGGCTTTTAGCAAAAGTTAAATCTGGTTTATTGTTTAATGAGTTTGAGCGTGTGATGCATACTTTTATCACGTCACATTTAGACTACTGTAATGCTCTTTATGCAGGAATTAATCAAAATGCCCTGTTACGCTTACAGTTAGTCCAGAACTCTGCGGCTCGTCTTTTCACAGGAAGCAAGAAACACAAGCACATAACCTTCATTTAGGCCTCGCTGCACTGGCTTCCTGTTCATTTCAGGATTCATTTTAAAATTTTATTGTTTGTTTTTGAATCTTTGAATGGACTGGCGCCTACGTACATTTCGGTCCACTATATAAAGAAAGTGGATTGGATTGGATAGTTGTTTCTTTTCTGTGCATTTTATTTTTGTTTTTACTTTTGTCAGAGACATTGCCATTATGACTGTGTTAATATTGTCACATATTCAGGACATTTTTGTTTCATGCTGTCACATTATTTGTGACGATGTTTGATTTCTGTGACATTTTCAGGTCTTTTTTTTTTTTGTTGAGATTTAGTGCCGTGTCCCTTTTTTTTGTTTGTCTTCATGTTTGTGACAGTTCATGTTCATGTTTGATTGTTTCAGGTTGACGGAGTTGTTGTGACCTTGAGAGAGACTAAAGACAGAGACTAAAATAGACAGAGGACAGACAGACAGAGACAGAGGGCAGACAGAGGATAGACAGAGGATAGACAAAGGACAGATAGACAAAGACAAAGGACAGACAGACAGAGACAGAGGACAGACAGAGGAGAGACAGAGACAGAGGACAGACAGAGGAGAGACAGAGACAGAGGACAGACAGAGGAGAGACAGAGGACAGACAGACAGAGACAGAGGACAGACAGACAGACAGACAGACAGACAGACAGACAGAGTCCTGGTGGGTGTGATCATGTCTCCCAGGCGGATGGAAACCAAACCAGTGATCTTGTGTCTGAAGACGCTGCTGCTGGTCTACTGCCTCGTCTTCTGGGTGACACACACTTATTTATTTATTTATTTATTCACAGTTTGATTTTCTGTTCTTTCTGATGACACGTTTACTTTTTATTGATAATACTAATAATAACAGGTGACCTCAGATATCAGGACACGTGATGATGTGATGAGGTCAGAGGTCACCTGGTGACTGCTGTGGGTTAAACACTGTGTGTGTGTGTGTGTGTGTGTGTGTGTGTGTGAGGATGAGCCTCGTCTCTTCTTCACATCCTTCTGTCAGTTTGTCACTCTGCTGTTGGAGCTCATGACACGGTCATGTGACACTGACTGACTCACACACACACACACACACACACACACACACACAGATATCTGTTGGTGTGCTATTTTGGTGACAGAACTGAAGGTAAGGATCGTCCTCATTGGCTAACCTGTAGCTCCTCCCCCTCAGGTGACAGGTGTGGTCCTGCTGTCAGTTGGCTTATGGTGGAAGTTTATGTTGGGCCCCTACACGCTGCTCATCTCCAGTGGCCCCTCGAATGGCTCCTACGTCCTCACTGCCACCGGAGCCGCCATCGTGCTGTTCGGACTGTTCGGCTGCTTCGCTACCTGCAGGGGGCGCCCCTGGATGTTACAGCTGGTCTGTATGTAGTACTGACACCACCTGCAGGGGGCGCCCCTGGATGTGTTTTTACAGTCAAAGTTCTTTATATGTTTCAACCTTTAAAGTAACTGTAGCTGTCAGAGTAATGTAGCGCAGTGAGTAGAAGTACTCGAGTAAAGTGACAATGACATCAGTACTTGAGTGCAGTACTACTTGAGTAAACGTACTCTGTCCTCTCCTCAGTACGCCGTTTTTCTATCTCTGGTCTTCATGACTGAACTCATCGCTGGAATCTCTGGGTTCATCTTTCGGCACGAGGTCAGAAATATTAAAATATAGATTTCATATTACAAATGCCGCTTTTCATGATGACATCATTCTGACATCATCCTGTGTGTGTGGGTGTGTGTGTGTTCAGATCAAAGGGACCTTCCTAACCACGTACAGTGACGCAGTGATGAGGTACGACGGTCGAGATGACAGGAGTCTGGCTGTGGACGGCGTCCAGCGCAGAGTCAGTGTCTGTCTTTATGTTCTCCTGATGATGTCATCCTTTGGTACACACGTGTTTATTCAGTGATGATACAAACTAACCTTTATTTAAACATGATCACAGACAAGTCACACACCAGCTGGATCAGTTATCAGACGAGTCACTTCCTGTCTCTGTGTCTGCAGCTACACTGTTGTGGCGTGTTTAACTACACCAGCTGGATCAGCAGCGTATATTTCCCCGTTGGTGGGATTCCCGCCAGCTGCTGTATTAACTTCTCTGACTGCAGCACCGCTGACCTGAAGAACGCCACCGTGGCTGCACGCAAAGTCCACAAACAGGTGGGAAACACACGACACACACACATATTCAGCTCCTGGGTCATGTGACGGGGAGAACGTCCCCTGATTGGATAGAATCTGATCCATCAGTTGGAGCTCCATATAGTTTGAATCAGAATGTTAAAATTTGACTTTTTCCAGATCTTAAACATTTAATTTGATCAACGAATGAGTGAATGAGTGAATGAATGAATGAATGAATGAATGACTACAGTATATGTCCTCAGGGTTGTTATGAGTTGGTGACGTCCTTCATGGAGGGGAACCTGGGAATCATTGCTGCAGTCACGTTCGGTGTCGCCTTCTCTCAGGTTAGGACCCTCTGTGGGAGGGGGAGAGGGGCAGATATGATGTCAGTATTGATTATTGATCATTATCAGCTGTGATTGTCTGAAGGTTAAATTATTACACAATATTTTAACTCTTAAAGATCTGATGTGATCACCAGAGTAAAGTAGGATGAAAAGAACAGTACATCACATTTACAGCAGCTGCAGGTCCTGGTTCTGTCCTGTAGGGGGCAGCACTGTTACACAGGGTCATGTCCTGCACTGGAGACATTTATGTTTCAGATCAGAGGACGATCATGAGAGCAGGGTTCGGAAATTCCAGTTTTATTTCCTGGTGTTTACATCATAATGTGTTCAAGAACTCAGGACACACAAGCTTCTGTTTGAACACACACGTCTTTCAAGTGATCACAAGTTGTGGAACATGTTTATGTTTATGTGTATTTAGAAAGGGACAGTGCACATTAATGAACATCACTGAAGTCATGTACATGTGCCACATTTAACAACACAGACTCGTTTTCATCTGCAGTCCCAGTAGGCTGATGATTGAAGTGTTTATAAGAAAATGACATTAAATAACAGAAACATGGAAACACAGATATAATCAAACATAAACAGATACAAACATAAACAGATACAAACAGATATAAACAGACAGCACAGAGCAAACGTATAACCAAAGACAAAGCACATAATGAGGCACACAAGACATTAGCAGTATTAATAACACAATAACCATATAATCTAAAACATTAGGAATGTCCTACACACAATTACAACGTGAAGCACACACACACACACACACACACCCAAGAGCACAAAACAAAGCACATAAACGTGTGACGTCTCAGAGCTGCTCTCAGAGCTCAGCTTTATTTTATCTGCAGTCAAAGAGCAAAATCATCACAGGTAGTACTCTCTCTGAAAAAACGCCAGACGTTAGCTAGCGCTGCACGAGGAGTCATTTTTACCAACAATAAAACACGTGAAGAGCTGAGCTCATAAAAATTAGACAAATAATATCAAACAACAAATTCAATTAGTCATTCATCTACTGTGACTCCTAGAAATGTAATATGAGGAACCTGAGTGTTTCTAATATCGTCTGTGAATTATTTAGCTTCTTCTCTAGTATAGTTTTTACTTTTGTTAGAGATTTTTATTAAATGAGATTTTTATATTGACAGAGAGTTTGTTCATCTGAAACAATTGAGAGATTGATGATAGCTCGAATCAGTTTGCTAACATGTTCATGAATGTCATCAGCCAATGAAAGAGGCAGACGCTGGGTAAATCGTTCGTATATATCAGAAACAAGAGAGGTCCAAGGGTGGTACCCTGAAGTACCCCACAAAGAAGCTTAGCTCTATTTGAATGTTTTGTATTTACAGATACATATTGTTCCCTGTCCTTTAAATTATTAATCAACCAACCAATTAACAGCAACATCAGGAAAACCATATTTCTGTAGTTTAGCAATAAGGAAATTGTGATCAGTGCTGTCAAAGGCTTTAATAAGATCAATGAAGCAGAGTGCAGTTAGGATATTCAGCTTTATAAATAAAATTGATTGATTGAATTGATTGAGGACACTGAACATCTGTCTTTTTGGGACAGGTGTTTCCAGCGTTAGCTGTGTGGGACAGGTGTTTCCAGTGTTAGCTGTGTGGGACAGGTGTTTCCAGCGTTAGCTGTGTGGGACAGGTGTTTCCAGCGTTAGCTGTGTGGGACAGGTGTTTTTGGCGTTAGCTGTGTGGGACAGGTGTTTCCAGCATTAGCTGTGTGAGACAGGTGTTTTCAGTGTTAGCTGTGTGGGACAGGTGTTTCCAGTGTTAGCTGTGTGGGACAGGTGTTTCCAGCGTTAGCTGTGTGGGACAGGTGTTTCCAGCGTTAGCTGTGTGGGACAGGTGTTTTTGGCGTTAGCTGTGTGGGACAGGTGTTTCCAGCATTAGCTGTGTGAGACAGGTGTTTTCAGTGTTAGCTGTTTGGGACAGGTGTTTCCAGCGTTAGCTGTGTGGGACAGGTGTTTCCAGTGTTAGCTGTGTGGGACAGGTGTTTCCAGCGTTAGCTGTGTGGGACAGGTGTTTTTGGCGTTAGCTGTGTGGGACAGGTGTTTCCAGTGTTAGCTGTGTGGGACAGGTGTTTTCAGCCTTAGCTGTGTGGGACAGGTGTTTCCAGTGTTAGCTGTGTGGGACAGGTGTTTCCAGCGTTAGCTGTGTGGGACAGGTGTTTTTGGCGTTAGCTGTTTTGGACAGGTGTTTCCAGCGTTAGCTGTTTGGGACAGGTGTTTCCAGCGTTAGCTGTTTGGGACAGGTGTTTCCAGCATTAGCTGTGTGGGACAGGTGTTTCCAGTGTTAGCTGTGTGGGACAGGTGTTTCCAGCATTAGCTGTGTGGGACAGGTGTTTCCAGTGTTAGCTGTGTGGGACAGGTGTTTCCAGCATTAGCTGTGTGGGACAGGTGTTTCCAGTGTTAGCTGTGTGGGACAGGTGTTTCCAGCATTAGCTGTGTGGGACAGGTGTTTCCAGTGTTAGCTGTGTGGGACAGGTGTTTTTGGCGTTAGCTGTTTGGGACAGGTGTTTCCAGCATTAGCTGTTTGGGACAGGTGTTTCCAGTGTTAGCTGTGTGGGACAGGTGTTTTTGGCGTTAGCTGTTTTGGACAGGTGTTTCCAGCGTTAGCTGTTTGGGACAGGTGTTTCCAGTGTTAGCTGTGTGGGACAGGTGTTTTTGGCATTAGCTGTTTGGGACAGGTGTTTCCAGTGTTAGCTGTTTGGGACAGGTGTTTTTGGCGTTAGCTGTTTGGGACAGGTGTTTCCAGTGTTAGCTGTTTGGGACAGGTGTTTCCAGTGTTAGCTGTTTGGGACAGGTGTTTCCAGTGTTAGCTGTTTGGGACAGGTGTTTCCAGTGTTAGCTGTTTGGGACAGGTGTTTCCAGTGTTAGCTGTTTGGGACAGGTGTTTCCAGTGTTAGCTGTGTGGGACAGGTGTTTTTGGCGTTAGCTGTTTTGGACAGGTGTTTCCAGTGTTAGCTGTTTGGGACAGGTGTTTTCAGCCTTAGCTGTTTGGGACAGGTGTTTTGACATTAGCTGTTTGGGTCAGGTGTTTTCAATCCCAATGTACTGATTCCGACAGAGGTCCCATTTATACAACAAGGATTTCAACCGAAAACGGCATTTTGACTGATCGTTTACATGACAGCTGTGTTTTGGGTGCCTGAAAATGCAACATTTTGAAAAAGGGTTCCAGAGTGCGATTTCTTGTAAACAGCAGCGTCTCTGTTGTCATGTAAACTTTCAGTCTGCAGTTCCTCAGAGACTTTTCACTAGGCATGTGCGAGGAAGTCGACCATCACAACAACATGGCGGAGTCCCTCGCTCTGTTTGTGCTGCAAAGTGTAGATTTACTGTAGCAACTCCACCTCATCGTTCGTCCAGACAAAGGTTTGTGCTGTTGCCATTTTGTTTGTTTCTACATCACCGCTCTGTGACCCGTGTTGTTTCAATACAAAGTCACACCACCATCTACTGGCCTGGTGTGTTTACTACAGCACTTTTGGCCATTTTTGTGGATCTGTGTGCACACCGATTGTTATCAAAACATTGTCATCTGAATGCAGAACTTTTTTCAAAATGAAAATGAGAAACGTGTATACATGGCCTGAGTATGTTTACCACACTGAGGTGGCGACAACAGCAACAATATAGATGACAATTTGTGCAGCAACCTTAAAAAGAAACAAGTTGCTTTTGGCTCTTATATACGCCAGCGACTGCAGCTTGGCGATTAATGATCAGACATTAGATAACTTTATTTAAGTCAGAGCATTCACTGATTTCACACGCACTCACGCTGCGCTGCTGTTTCTCACGCTGTCAGCCATCATCAGTGTTAGGCAGCAGAGCGTTACAAATCTAACAACATTCTCAGTGGCGTGGTGGTGACATCACTCCTGTCTGAGTCTGCTCAGTAGTGAAGATGATTATCTGACAGAGCTGTGCAGCAGAAAAGACTCTGAGCTGTGGAGGTCTGGATAAAAGTCAGGATAATAAAACTGAGGATGAGTCACGAGACTGACGCCAGCAGTCACCAGGCACGTAGATGATAGGGTTACGTCTATTAATGACATCATCACTGATGTAACATGTCTCCTGTCTCAGCTGATCGGGGTGTCTCTGTCTTGCTGTCTGTCTCGTCTCATCAACGCCAACCAGTACGAGATGGTGTGACAGGTACCGCACGCACACACACAAACACACACATACACATGCGCACACACACACACACACATGCGCGCGCACACACACACACACACACACACACACATTAGTGTCCATAACACATTTCGACTCTGTATTTTCCTTCTGTTACAGAAAAGAGACGACGATACCTGTTACCATGGAAACCTGTCTGACGCTACTGACGTATTTATTTGAGCTCTGGTTCTGATGTTCCATCAGAGTGACGCTGTGTGTGGCGTTGTGTGTGGCGTTGTGTGTGGCGTTGTGTGTGGCATCCTGTGGAGGATCAGGAGAGGAAGACATGGATAATAATTATATTAATGATAATAACATGAAATAAACATGTTGATGTGAGACGTCTCCCGACTGTCTGTGACACTGTGATGTCATCAGGTGCGTTTACAGGTGTTAACATCAGTGTGATGAGAACGTGTCACCTGTGATGTTGATGAGGAGCCAGCAGGGGGCGGAGTTACTCCTCAGACAGGAAACAGCTCACCGATGATGTCAGACAAATAATAAATAAAATAACAATCTGACATCAGGTTAAATTCTGTATAATCATCTTCACCTGTAAACACTCAGAAAATAAAGCTTTCATTTGTTTGTTTTTTCACAAATTATTAGTTTATTTATTTATTTTACAAACATCACTCTCATTTGTTGAGGATGAAAATGAAAATATTTAATTATTTATTCATTAATTTATTGATTTGACAGAAATCACTGGTATTTGTTGAGGATGAAGAGCAGAGGAAATCAAAATATTTAACCATTTATTTACCACCAGATTTTTAATTTTACTGTCTCTTGAAAATGTTTTAATTTTATTTATTGTTGAAGACAGAGGAAATCAAATAATTTAACTTTATTTATTTACCACTAAATTTACCACTCTATTGTTTTTTTTTTACAATAATAAAAAACAGAAGGGCAGAAATAAATAAATAATTTATTGACCAGTAAATGTTATATTTCTCTCTCTTCTTTTTAAAAATTTAATTTAATCTTATTAATCTATTTATTAATAAGAAGAACAGAGGAAATCAAAATATCTATTTATTTAGCACTACATTTTTATTTTTAACTTCTTTTTTAATTAATTAATTTATTTATTTTGATGTATTTTTCTTTCTTTATTGTTTACAAAAATCACACATTTGTTGAGGACAGATGAAATTAAACAATTTAACTTCATTTACCACTATGTTTTTAATTCTCATTTATTTTATCTCATTTTATTTTTATTTATTATTTTCCAAAAACAACTCAGGTGTTGAGGACAGAGGAGCAGAGACATGATCTGAATTTGTGTCCTGGTGCAGTAATAATAATAATAATGATAAAATAATAACTTATCAGAAGATAATCAGTATTAATGTTCTGTGTCACAAACACAGAACTGTGATGTCACACGCTCCTGCCACACTCTGATTGGCTGTAACATCCCCACCTGCCTCTGACAGCAGACTCATAATAATAATTATCATTATTAAAATAATAATAACAATAACAATGATGATGATGATGGTGATGATGATGATGGTGATGTGAATGCGAGCAGCAGCAGAGAGTGTGCTCACCTGTGGGCTGTGACAGGGTTCAGTATAATCCAGGTGTAATCTGCTGCTCCCACCTGTCACCTCTCTGACTGGATTATCAGCTGACACACAGAGACAAACCACCACCATACCAGGACACACACAGAAGGGACGAGGACACACGCAGGGGACGAAGACACACGCAGGGGATGAAGACACACGCAGGGGACGAAGACACATGCAGGGGACGAGGACACACAGGGGACGTGGACGTGTGGACGACCTGGAGGACATGTTTTATCTGTGTGGACCTGACAGAGATGGACAGTTAGGACCTAACCCTCCGATCGCTCCTTGTGCCCCCAGCTGCTAAATGCTAACTGATGCTAAGCTAGCTTTAAAATAGCATCAACACCCTTCAGCCCATTGTTAGTTTATTTATCATAGCCTGTGACTGTGAGACAGTCTGGTTATTAAATACAGCCGTGCTAACTTAGCCCAGTTGTAAATTAGCCTGGATGAACCGAGCTTGGCTGTATTTCAGTCTAATGTAGTCTGGCTCTAGCTTTATTTAGCTGTTAGCTTGGCTGTAATTTAGCTTGCCTTCAAGTTTGTTAACTAACCAGGATGAAACCAATCTTGGCTGTAAATTAGCCTAGCCTAGGCTAGCCTAGCTTGAACATAGCTCTATCTAGCACGTTAGCTTAGCTATAACAAAGCTAAGGTATACGTCAGGCTAAATAAAATCTTGGCCTTGTTGTGGCTCAACCTGGTTATAAGTTAGCCGGCTATTTTTGGCTATAATTAGCATAGCCTAGCTCTGTTAAGGCCTGGCTATAAATAACTCTCACTGTAAACAGAGCCAAGTGGCTATACTTTAGCCACAGAATAAATTAGCTTGGCTGTATTTAGCCTAAATAAAAACTTAGCGCTAATGACCCAGTGTGGTTATAATCTAACTGGCTTTGACTTTCTTGAGCATAGCTGCAAATTAGCATTGTTATTCAGCCTGACTATAAATTAGCCTAGCTCCAGTGTAGCTTGGCTGTAGCTTTGTGCAGCTGTTCAGTTGGCTTGACTGTGAATTAATTTTATTTTGTTACAATTTAGCATGGTTATAATTTTAGCTTACCTGGAAGAAACCCATCATTAATGAAGCCAAAGTGTACATCAGGCTAAATAAAATCTTGGCCTTGTTGTGGCTCAGCCTGGTTACAAGCTTGCCAGGTGTATGGCTATAATTAGCATAGCCTAGCTCTGTTAAAGCCAGGCTATAAATAACTCTAACTGTAAACTGAGCTAAGTGGCTATAATTAAGCCTCAAAATAAATTAGCTCGGCTGTACTTTGGCCTGAAATACTTAGCCTGGATGACTCTGCAAATTAGCATTGCTATTTAGCGTTGCTATAATCCAGCTGGATATAAATTAGCCTAGCTCTATTGTAGCCTGGCTGTAGCTTTATGTAGCTGTTAGCTTAGCCTGGTTGTAAATTAGCTACCCTCGCTGAAATTTAGCATGTCTTCAGTTATTAATAACTAACCTGGATGAAACATAGCTTGACTGCAATTTGGTTGGAAATTAGTCCAGCTAGCCTAGCACTGAGTTAGCCTGGTGTAGCTTTATGTAGCTATATCTAGCCAGTTAGCTTGGCTGTAACAAAGCATACTTTAGCATAATTAATGTGTAAGCCTTGTTGTGGCCCAGCCTGGTTATAAGTTAGCCAGCTATATTTGGTTATAATTAGCATAGCATAGCTCTAATAAAGCCTAAGATTAATTAGCTAGGTTATAATTTAGCCTAAAAAAAAGTAGCCTTGCTGACTCTGCGTTGTTATAATCTAGCTAGCTGTAAGTTTGATTAGCGCTAACATTGCGTGGCTGTAAAGTAGCATAGTTGTAATTCAACCTAGCTTAGCGTAACTGTAATTTAACCTGGTTTGAAGTCACCTCAATGAAACTCAGCTCAGTTGATATTTATTTTGGTAGTGATTAGCTTAGCTGTTTTAGCCTGAATTAGTCTGGTTGTGACTCAGCCTATTATAATTGTTTGTAACTGAAGTATAATTAGCTAGCGCCACAAACAAACGTCCTCACGATGGATCCAGACAAAGACGAAGCCGAAGTGTTTTCGGACGCTGAAAACCCGAGACCTCTGAGTGCACAGGAGGAGGAGGATGAGGAGGAGCTAGAGGAGGAGGAAGGGGAGAAGGAGGAGGATGAGGATGAGGAGGAGGATGCTAGGATCTTCAATGCCTGGATGCAGCGGTACGGTGCAGGGCAACAGCAGAATAATATTGGAGAAGAGGACGGGGAGGAAGAGGAGGCAGAGGGACGAAGACCTGGGAGTAGGAGCAGTTTAGAGCCTCCAGTCCGCATGAGGGCCGACCGCCGAGCCTCGCTGCCGTGTCCGGTAAGAGAACCCAAAACTGTTACGCTTAACTCAAAGCTGGTTCTACGATTAAAGACTAAACTGATAAAGTCAAGTTCAGGCATGAATGGCTCGTGTTGTCTTTTATTTTATGTCCTGTTAGCGACACACAGCTGGCTAGCAATGTCAACATGCTAAATATAGTGCCCACTGTTCTTTGGTCTCCACTGGTTTGCTAACATTAGCCTTGGCTGTGCTACACTGCGCACTACCCAGGTCAGGTGGGAACTAACATTAGCTAGCTAGCAGCTCATTTGGTGATTACCGCTGGTAACGCCTTCCTGGTGGTGGACCACATTGCCATGGAAACATTATGCCCACCTTTTGGTCTCCGCCCAGGTCGCCATGGTGAGTAAGCTGCTTCATTTTGACCCACAAACCCCTTTTTGCATTGTTAACTATATTAGCTGTGTTGACACTGCTAATGATGCTAATAGTGCTAACATAGTAAACAATGCTAAAAGGAGTTTGCGGAGGAGACCGTAGAGTAGGCACAATGTTCACACAGCAATGCTGTTGGGCCAGGATGCCGTTACTAGCTGTAACCACCAAATGAGCAGCGGCACTGGCTAGCTAGCTCCAACCAGACCTTTGTGGTGTACAGTGCAGTAGCAAAATTAATGTGTAGTCGAATATGTAATCAGTCAATTAGTCATTTTTGACAGTTAACAGTCACCTGTTGACGTCCTTTGAATAAAGTTCAGCTGCCTATTCGGAACAACGACGTTAAAAGTTGACATGGGGTCAGATCAGAAGCTAGCAGGATCAGCACTCCAACCACATGGTCCGTTCGTTGTGGACGTTCTGATTGTAGAACGTTTGGATGTTAAAGTCATCAGATAAATAAACACAACTGGAGAAACGTGAACGTCTGAGGAAGGTCATGTGACACAATCAAAACCTCCAGAAGAGTCAGTGATGGACGCTGAAACTGAGGAGCTTCAAACTAGGGATTATACTTTGTACTGCGTCTGCTAACAGCTGTCTAGCTAGCAACACTGCTAATTCAGCCATTACTGCTAATAACGGCATCCTGACCCAACAGTGTTGCTGTGGAAACATTGTGCCCACCCTCCGGTCTCCTCCCACGTCGCCCCAGTGACCAAGCAGCTTATTTAAAGCCCTAAAACCCCCTAAGCGTTGTTTTTGTTTGTTTATTATATGTAATAAATGTTTATGCACAAGAACCAGATGTAGCCAAACACTAATTTACAACGCCTGTCCACAGGAGGCCTCATTAGCTCTGTTAGCACCGTTAGCAAGCTCAGCACTGCTAACGATGCTAACATAGTCAACAATGCTAAACGAGGTTTTAGCAGCTCAAAATGAAGCCACACTCACCTGGGCGACCTGGACGGAGACCAAAGGGTGGGTATGATGGTTGCAGAGCAACGCTTATGGGTCAGAACGGCATCACTAGCAGTAATCGCCAACTGTGCGGTGCTGCTAGCTAGCTAACGTCAGCTCCAACCCAACCAAGGCTGGCTATGTTAAAATATCACCTTCTCTGAATGGATAGTGCTTTGAGATGTGCCACTAAAGTTCACTGAGTCAGTGCAGCGGCGGACTGAAAGGAAGGCCTCTTGGTAGAACCTCTGTTCCTTTAGGGGTAACAGTAGAACCAGTCTGACCAGTTGAGTCCAGTTTATTGAAGTTGTGTCTCCAGGCTCTCCTAATTCTGAAGAACAGTGCGGTTCCCTGTGTGCTGTTTTCTGCTCTCGTTTATATTTAGCTGCATTAGAACGAGACGTTCTGCAGCTCAGGTGGCTCAGAACACTTTGGTCCAGTGGGCGGAGCATCAGGTCACTGATGAGGATCAGGGACGTGAAGTCTGGGTAATTACTGACGGGGAGAATGTGATGTTTGACTCAGCGCGTTAATCTGCTGTCAAGAACCGATCACCAGACCTGCTGACTGGATGGATGGTTAAACCTTTAGACCCAGTTACACCAGGGGTTAACCGTCTGTCTCTGTCTCTGTCCAGGCGACTCTGTCGGCCATGCAGCTGTCTCGTCTCCACTCGTCCACCCAGGCTCCGGTGACGGCGAGGGTCCTGCTGCAGCGCACCTCCTCACGCCGCCTCCTGCCGTCACCACAGGACATCGCCGCCCCTGCCAGCTCCGAGCGAAGACCCTCTCTCATACCCACAATCCCTGAAGTCATAGCGCCCGAGAGGCGGGGCCAGTTCAGGAGACGCAACGTCATGTCTCTGGTGGGTAACATACAGGGGGTACGCATCTTTGAGACTGACATGTCATTGTCATGTCTGAACCTTCACTACCAACACCTCAACGTCTTTATGCTATGCTATGAAATGGACTCCAGTAAAGTCAAAGTACCTCGTAGTGGTACTTTAGAGTACACAGTTTCATCTCAGTAATCATAATAATGACGACGACGATGATGATGATGATGTGTGTGTGTTACAGAGTGATGCGTACAGTGTGTGTCTGATCTGTCACAATGAGCTGAGTGGGGGAACCAGAGAGCTTCAGTGTTCACACACCTTCCACAAAGAGGTAACTTATATGTGCTTACAGACCCTTTAATGTCACAATGTCAGTTTGTTATCAACAGCATTAGCTAACGTTAGCTTTGACAGCACAACAAATATTGGTTCTCCCATAATGTTAACTCTTTAGCACACAAGCTAGCGTTACCTTCGACAGCAAAACAAATATCAGTTCTCCCATAATGTTAGCTCTTTAGCACATAAGCTAGCATTAGCTTCGACAGCAAAACAAATATTGGTTCTCCCATAATGTTAGCTCTTTAGCACATAAGCTAGCGTTACCTTCGACAGCAAAACAAATATCAGTTCTCCCATAATGTTAGCTCTTTAGCACATAAGCTAGCATTAGCTTCAACAGCAAAACAAATATTAGTTCTCCCATAATGTTATCTTTTTAGCACATAAGCTAAAGTTAGCTTCGACAGCAAAACAAACATTAGTTCTCACATAATGTTAGCTTTTTAGCACATAAGCTAGCGTTGGCTTCAACAGCACAACAAAAATCGGATCTCCAACAATTTTACCTTTTTAGCACATAAGCTAAACTAGCTTTGACAGCACAACAAATATTGGATCTCCCATAATGTTAGCTTTTCAGCACACAAGCTAGCATTGGCTTCAACAGCAAAACAATATTGGATCTCCCATAATGTTAGCTAGTTAGTGCATTCACTAAGGTTAGCTTCGATAGCAAAACAAATATTTCATTTCCCTGTGATGTTAGCTTTTTAGTACACAAGCTGGCATTAGCTTCAAAACAAATTATGGATTTCTGTCCCTGTCTCTGTGTGTCTCTCTTTCCATCTGTCACTGACTCTGTCTCTCTCTGTCCCTGTCTCTGTGTGTCTCTGTCCCTGTCCTTATCCCTGTCTCTGTGTGTCTGTCTGTCCCTGTCTCTGTCTGTCCCTGTCTCTGTCTGTCCCTGTCTCTGTCTCTCTCTCTCTCTCTCTGTCCTTGTCCCTGTCTCTGTCTTGCCCTGTCCCTCTGTCTCTGTCCCTGTCTCTCTCTGTCTGTCCTTGTCCCTGTCTCTGTCTTGCCCTGTCCCTCTGTCCCTGTCTCTGTCCCTGTCTCTCTCTCTCTCTGTGCCTGTCTGTCTGTTTCTGTCTCTGCCTGTCCCTGTCTCTCTCTGTTTCTGTCTCTGCCTGTTCCTCTGTTCCTGTCTCTGTCTGTCCCTGTCTCTGTCCCTGTCCAACTGTCTCTGTCTGTCCCTGTCCATCTGTCTCTGTCTTTGTCTGTCTCTGTCTGTCCCTGTCCCTGTCTATCCATGCCTCTCTCTCTGTCTCTGTCTGTCCCTGTCCCTCTGTCCCTGTCTCTGTCTGTCCTTGTCTGTGTATGTTCCTGTCTCTGTCTGTCTCTGTCCCTGTCCATCTGTCTCTGTCCGTGTCTTTGTCTGTCTCTGTCTCTGCCTCTGTCCCTGTGTATGTCTGTCTGTCTCTGTCTGTCCCTGTCTCTGTCTCTGTATCTGCCTCTTTCTGTTTGTCTCTGTCCCTGTCTCTGTCTCTGTCTGTCCCTGTCCATCTGTCTCTGTCTGTCCCTCTCCCTGTCCCTGTATCTGTCTGTCCCTGCCCCTGTCCCTGCCCATCTGTCTCTGTCTGTGTTTGTCTCTGTCCCTGTCCGTCTGTCCCTGTCTCTGTGTCGCAGTGTATAGAGGAGTGGCTGTGGAGGAAACAGTCGTGTCCTACGTGTCACGTTCAGGTGTCTGACTCTCAGTCCGTCCACTGGAGCTCCACCCGGGTTAAAGTCCCCTGAACGCAGCAGCAACATCAGATGGATGAAACATAGATGAGACGGCCAATCAAAACTCGCGCCGAAATACCACAGTAACCTCACCTGTACCCTGAGACCTGAGACTCCACCTGTAACCTGAGACCTGAGACCTCACCTGTACCCTGAGACCTGAGACCTCACCTGTAACCTGAGACCTGAGACCTCACCTGTATAAATAAAATAAAAACAACAGTATATTAAATGTCACCTGTGCGATGTCACCTGTGTGATGTCACCTTAACTCTGGTTTTATTACTGTACTTATTATTTCTCTTCTTTTTTAAAATGGATCTCATTGGAATATATTTATTGTTTATTTGTTTTGTTGTTGTTTATGTGCTTAGATATTTGTGTTTTGTTTATGTTTATTCAAAGCCTAATAAAGTGTAAAAAATTACTGCAGTGGAATTTAAAAAACTTGTATTTTTATTTTCTGCACCTTTATTATTATAAATATTTACCTGACAGTATTGATACTACATATAATCAATAATCACTGATGATGTCACTGATGATGTCACTGATGAATTTATTATTAATACTGGTGGTACTGTAGAATACTGTTTTTGTATAGTAGTATTTTTATAGAATAATTTTCTATATAGTAGTATTTTTATCTAATATTTCATATAATAGTATTTTGAGATAAGAATATTTTAATCAGTAGATTTTTTTATATATATATATATATTTATTTCTTATATAGAAAAAGTAGCGTTTGTAATTTTTACTGCAGTAACAGATCAGAGTACTTCTTCTCCTTCTTCTTCTTCACCACCCTTGTCTTCTTCTTCTTCTTCTTCTTCTTCTTCACCACCCTTGTCTTCTTCTTCACCACCCTTGTCTTCTTCTTCACCACCCTTGTCTTCTTCTTCATCTTTTTCGTCTCCCTCTTCTTCTCTTCTCTCAGTGTAAACACCATGATAATGTAGTATATATTCTGCCAACAGCCTCAGAGGATGACTCTAATATGTAAGTTTGATGATGACGTCATGTGAGCACATATTAGTTTTCAGAGAAGAAGAAGAAGAAGAAGCAATCGCTGTAATTACATGTCAAAAATGACTGCGTGTAGAGGAAACAGCGCCCCCTCTCAACCCAGTGTGGCCAGAGGCGGTACTGCAGAAGGAAGTGCTGCACCTGTTGACTTTTGTTTGGGAAGACGGAACCTGCGGAGAACACACACCTGTAGATACACACCTGAACGAAACATACCTGTAGAAACCCACCTGCGAACCGCTTTGAGACAGTCAGATAGCAGAGCCGGACCGGATGGACAAACTGAAGAAGGTTCTGAGCGGAAACGATGACGGAAACACCGACGGGACCGGAATCATAGAGGTAAGATGAAGCTAACAGGTTAGCACCATCATCGTCATCATCACCACCATCCTACTGCTGCTGTTACTGTTAGCATGTTAGCTGCTCTTTACCGGAAACAGCTCCAGTTAAAGTTAGTAACTCACAGATACTCAAACAGTACTCCGTCACACCTACTGCCCTCTGTTACTGAAGTAATGATACTCTAACAGCACTCCGTCACACCTACTGCCCTCTGTTACTGAAGTAATGATACTCTAACAGTACTCAGTCACACCTACTGCCCTCTGTTACTGAAGTAATGATACTCTAACAGCACTCCGTCACACCTACTGCCCTCTGTTACTGAAGTAATGATACTCTAACAGCACTCAGTCACACCTACTGCCCTCTGTTACTGAAGTAATGATACTCTAACAGCACTCAGTCACACCTACTGCCCTCTGTTACTGAAGTAATGATACTCTAACAGCACTCCGTCACACCTACTGCCCTCTGTTGCTGAAGTAATGATACTCTAACAGCACTCAGTCACACCTACTGCCCTCTGTTGCTGAAGTAATGATACTCTAACAGCACTCAGTCACACCTACTGCCCTCTGTTGCTGAAGTAATGATACTCTAACAGCACTCAGTCACACCTACTGCCCTCTGTTGCTGAAGTAATGATACTCTAACAGCACTCAGTCACACCTACTGCCCTCTGTTGCTGAAGTAATGATACTCTAACAGCACTCAGTCACACCTACTGCCCTCTGTTGCTGAAGTAATGATACTCTAACAGCACTCCGTCACACCTACTGCCCTCTGTTGCTGAAGTAATGATACTCTAACAGCACTCCGTCACACCTACTGCCCTCTGTTGCTGAAGTAATGATACTCTAACAGCACTCAGTCACACCTACTGCCCTCTGTTGCTGAAGTAATGATACTCTAAC
Organism: Epinephelus lanceolatus; assembly: GCF_041903045.1. Lineage (NCBI taxonomy): Eukaryota > Metazoa > Chordata > Actinopteri > Perciformes > Serranidae > Epinephelus > Epinephelus lanceolatus. Next base: position 318,904 of record NC_135757.1, on the reverse strand, counting down.
AGCACTCAGTCACACCTACTGCCCTCTGTTGCTGAAGTAGTGATACTCTAACAGCACTCAGTCACACCTACTGCCCTCTGTTGCTGAAGTAGTGATACTCTAACAGCACTCCGTCACACCTTCTGCCCTCTGTTGCTGAAGTAATGATACTCTAACAGCACTCCGTCACACCTTCTGCCCTCTGTTGCTGAAGTAATGATACTCTAACAGCACTCCGTCACACCTTCTGCCCTCTGTTGCTGAAGTAATGATACTCTAACAGCAATCAGTCACACCTTCTGCCCTCTGTTGCTGAAGTAATGATACTCTAACAGCACTCCGTCACACCTTCTGCCCTCTGTTGCTGAAGTAATGATACTCTAACAGCACTCCGTCACACCTTCTGCCCTCTGTTGCTGAAGTAATGATACTCTAACAGCACTCCGTCACACCTTCTGCCCTCTGTTGCTGAAGTAATGATACTCTAACAGCACTCCGTCACACCTACTGCCCTCTGTTGCTGAAGTAATGATACTCTAACAGCACTCCGTCACACCTTCTGCCCTCTGTTGCTGAAGTAATGATACTCTAACAGTACTCAGTCACACCTACTGCCCTCTGTTACTGAAGTAATGATACTCTAACAGTACTCTGTTACTGTAAAGTACTCTTTTACAGCAGTAACAGTCCTGTTTTATTATCACTCTGCAGTTACAGTATTATTGATTATTGATAAGCTGATCAGTTGTCAGAGCTTACTGTATAATGGCATTATTGATTATTGATAAGCTGATCAGCTGTCAGAGCTTACTGTATCATATTATTGATTATTGATACCTCTCAGACTCAGACCGATGTATCAGATCACTGTTGTGTTTACTGTGTGATGAAACCTAAACGTGATGATGTCACTGATGACAATGTCACCTCTGCAGAGAGCCAATGAGGCGTCCACGCTGGCCTGGGGGACGAGGGTGAAGGGCTTCATCGTCTGCTTCGTGCTGGGCGTCTTCTGCTCCATCCTGGTGAGGGTCTCCATGGTAACAGTCCACTGTCTGTCTGTCTGTCTGTCACTTTTTAATGTAACATCTTGTCTTGTTGTTTCCATCTGTTTCCATGGTAACAGCTTTTTTTCCTATTGTTTCCATAGTAACCTGTCAGTCTTTCTGCTTGTCTGTATCCATGGTAACGATCTGTTTGTCGGTCTTTCACTTCCTATTGTAAGAGCTTGTCTTATTTTTCCTGTGTGTTTCCATGGTAACCAGTTTATCTGTCTGTATTTTTTCTCTGTTTCCATGGTAACAGCCTCTTTTGTCTTCCTGGCTGTATCCAGGGTAACATTCTGTCTGTGTGTATCCATGGTAACCCCCTGTCTGTCTGTGTCTAGATGGTAACAGTCTGTCTGTGTCTCCATGGTAACAGTCTGTCGGTCTCTGTTTTCCTCTGCTGCCATAACAAAATTGTGTGTCTTGTCTTATTGTCTGTATCCATGGTAACCTCCTGTCAGTCTGTGTGTATCCATTGTAACTTCCTGTCTGTGTGTCTCCATGGTGACCTCCCATCAGTCTGTGTGTATCCATGGTAACCTCCTGTCTGTCTGTCTGTGTGTATCCATGGTAACCTCCTGTCAGTCTGTGTGTATCCAAGGTAAACTCCTGTCAGTCTGCGTGTATCCAAAGTAACAGTCTGTCTGTGTGTATCCATGGTAACAGTCTGTCTGTGTCTCCATGGTAACAGTCTGTCGGTCTCTGTTTTCCTCTGCTGCCATAACAAAATTGTGTGTCTTGTCTTATTGTCTGTATCCATGGTAACCTCCTGTCAGTCTGTGTGTATCCACGGTAACCTCCTGTCTGTCTGTGTGTCTCCATGGTGACCTCCTGTCAGTCTGTGTATCCATGGTAACCTCCTGTCTGTCAGTCTGTGTGTATCCAAGGTAAACTCCTCTCAGTCTGCGTGTATCCAAAGTAACAGTCTGTCTGTGTGTATCCATGGTAACCAACTGACTGTCTGTGTGTATCCATGGTAACAGTCTGTCTGTCTGTGTCTCCATGGTAACAGTCTGTCGGTCTCTGTTTTCCTCTGCTGCCATAACAAAATTGTGTGTCTTGTCTTATTGTCTGTATCCATGGTAACCTCCTGTCAGTCTGTGTGTCTCCATGGTGACCTCCTGTCACTCTGTGTGTCTCCATGGTAACAGGGCAGCTGTCTGCTGTGGGTCCCAGTTGTTGGTCTTGCTGTGTTCGCTGTCCTCTACAGTGTGGGAAACATCTGCGCTCTGGCCAGGTAACGACCACATCATCCCTGAGGTGTACTCTCAGTGTCCTGAACTCTATTACCCATCATCCCTCAGAGCTTCTCTCAGTGTCATGAACTCTATTACCCATCATCCCTCAGGACTGCTCTCAGTGGTTACCTTTGGTTGATGATGTCACATGTCATCCTGTGATCCTGTGTGTGTTTCAGCACCTTGTTTCTGATTGGTCCGTGTCGACAGCTGAAGACCATGTGTGCTAAAGAGAGAGCCTTTGCCACCGCCATCATGCTGGTGAGGTCACACGTGTAATATACAGTGTGCAGTGTATGGTGTGCAGTGTGAAGTATGCAGTGTGCAGTGCACGGTGCGCAGTGTACAGTGTGCGGTGTGCAGTATACAGTGTGTAGTGTGCAGCGTGCAGTATAAGGTGTAGTTTGCAGTGTGCAGTATACAGTGTGTAGTGTACTGTGTAGTATACAGTGTGCAGTGTATAGTATACAGTGTGCAGTTTACATTGTGTGGTATGCAGTCTGTAGTGTAGTATGTAGTGTACAGTGTGTAGTATACAGTGTGCAGTGTACAGTGTGTAGTATACAGTGTGTAGTGTAGTGTGTAGTATACAGTGTGCAGTGTGTAATATACAATGTTCAGTGTGTAGTGTGCAGTATACAGTGTGTAGTGTAGTATGTACTATACAGTGTACAGTGTGTAGTGTGTAGTGTGCAGTGTGTAGTGTAGTGTGTAGTATACAGTGTGCAGTGTGTAGTATACAATGTTCAGTGTGTAGTGTGCAGTATACAGTGTGTAATGTAGTATGTACTATACAGTGTGCAGTGTGTAGTGTACAGTGTGCAGTGTAGTGTGTGGTATACAGTGTGTAGTATACAGTGTGTAGTGTGTAGTATACAGTGTACAATGTGTGGTATACAGTGTGTAGTATACAGTGTGTAGTGTGTAGTATACAGTGTACAGTGTGTCGTATACAGTGTATGGTGTGTAGTATACAGTGTGTCGTATGCAGTGTGCAGCATGTAGTATACAGTGTACAGTGTGTAGTGTGGTGTGTAGTATACAGTGTGTCGTATGTAGTGTGCAGCATGGAGTATACAGTGTACAGTGTGTAGTGTGGTGTGTAGTATACAGTGTGTCGTGTGCAGTGTGTAGTATACAGTGTACAGTGTGTCGTATACAGTGTATAGTGTGGTGTGTAGTATACAGTGTGTCGTATGCAGTGTGCAGCATGTAGTATACAGTGTACAGTGTGTAGTGTGGTGTGTAGTATACAGTGTGTCGTATGTAGTGGGCAGCATGTAGTATACAGTGTGTCATGTGCAGTGTGTAGTATACAGTGTACAGTGTGTAGTGTACAGTGTGCAGTTTGCAGTATACGGTGTGCAGTGTGTAGTATACAGTAGGGATGGGCAACACAAGCAAAAACACTATTCGAAAATCGTGGCAAGTATTCATCAATTTTCCGAAAAATAATAATAATAATAATTATATATATATATATATATATATATATATATATATATATATGTATATGTATATGTATAAGTTTAAGGGATAATGGTGAGCCAGTGACTGTTGAAAAATAACTCCTGACAGGGGAAGAGGGTGGGATTGGATGAACCCGGTTAAAGAGTACCCGCCCAGCGGGGACGCTGTAAAGCTAAGGCGAGCGCGCCCACAAGGAGGCAGGGATCATTTCATTGGTCAACAGTAAATCTGGCATTCTATTGGTTGGGGGATTTTGACAGGGTTGTTAAACAAAAAAATCCAAGCGCAGGGCAGAAATCTGAGAGCAGAAATTCCACAAGCACACAGAAACAGTTTGAGCGCGAGGAGAAAAGCCGAAGCTCGAGCAGGAAATCTGTGCAAGCAAATGGTATCTGAGTGCGAGCAACATGGTATCTGAGTGTGAGCAACATGGTATCTGAGTGCAAGCATCATGGTATCTAAGTGCCAGCAACATGGTATCTGAGTGCAAGCATCATGGTATCTAAGTGCAAGCAACATGGTATCTGAGTGCGAGCAACATGGTATCTGAGTGCAAGCATCATGGTATCTAAGTGCAAGCAACATGGTATCTGAGTGCGAGCACACAGTTTGAGCAGAAACAGAGTAGGTCCAAGTGCAAGCAGAGGCTATTTGAGTGCGAGGGCAGGGTTTTTGAACGTGAAATCAATAAATAATGCTCTCAAACTGATAGACCACTCTCTTGAATAAAGATAGGGATAAAGCTCCATAAGTGTGCAGTTTACAGTATACAGTGTGTAGTGTACAGTGTGTCGTATACAGTGTGCAGTTTGCAGTGTACAGTGTGCAGTGTGTACTATACAGTATGCAGTGTGTCTTATACAGTGTGTAGTTTGCAGTGCACAGTGTGCAATGTGTAGTATGCAGTGCAGTGTACAGTGTTTAGTATACAGTGTGTAGTGTAGTGTGTAGTATACAGTGTGCAGTGTACAGTGTACAATGTGTAGTATACAGTGTACAGTGGGCAGTGTGCAGTATACAGTGTGTGGTATGCAGTTCACTGTGTGCAGTGTACAGTGTGTTGTATATAGTGTACAGTGTGTAGTTTACAGTGTGCGGTGTACAGTGTGTAGCTTAGAATGTGCAGTGTACAGTGTGCAGTGTACAGTGTATAGCATAGAGTGTGCAATGTACAGTGTGTTGTATACAGTGTACAATGTACAGTGTGTAGTATACAGTGTACAGTGTGTAGTATACAGTGTATAGCATAGAGTGTGCAATGTAGTGTGTAGTATACAGTGTACAGTGTGCCGTATACAGTGTGTAGTATACAGTGTGCAGTGTACAGTGTACAGTGTGTAGTATACAGTTTACTGTGTGCAGTGTGCAGTATACAGTGTGCAGTGTACAGTGTACAGTGTGTAGTATACAGTGTGCAGTGTACAGTGTACACAGTGTGTAGTATACAGTTTACTGTGTGCAGTGTACAGTGTGTAGTATACAGTGTGCAGTGTACAGTGTGTAGCGTAGAGTGCAGTGTGTAGTATGCAGTGTGTAGTATACAGTGTGCAGTGTACAGTATACAGTGTGTTGTATGCAGTTTACTGTGTGCAGTGTACAGTGTGTAGCATAGAGTGTGCAGTGTGTAGTGTGTAGTATACAGCGTGCAGTGTGTAGTATAGTGTACAGTGTGTAGTACATATTATACAGTGTGTAGTATGCAGTTTACTATAAGCAGTGTATAGTGGGTAGTAGTATACAGTGTACAGTGTGTAATATACAATGTATAGTTTACAGTGTGCAGTGTATAGTATGCAGTTTAGTTTGTACTGTGTGTAGCATAGAGTGTGTAGTCAAGTGTGTACCTATGTGTGTCTCCAGGTGTGTCTGGTCCTGACTCTGTGTTCTGCGTTCTGGGTGAGACAAACCAACTCTCAGCTTCTGTCACTCACTATCATCGTGTGTGTGTGTGTGTGTGTGTGTGTGTGTGGAGGACTCACACTCACTTCTGTACCTGTGTGTGTGTGTGTGTGTGTGTGTGTGTGTGTGTGTGTGTGTACCTGTCCAGTGGAAGAACAACGGTCTGGCTCTCCTCTTCTGTGTCCTTCAGTTTCTGGCCTTCACCTGGTAATAACAACACACACACATTTATATACATATAAACATATGTTTACTTGTCTGTCCGTCTGTCTGTCCATCCGTCCATCAATCAATCAATCAATCAATCAATTTTATTTATAAAGCCCAATATCACAAATCACAATTTGCCTCACAGGGCTTTACAGCATACGACATCCCTCTGTCCTTATGACCCTCACAGCTGATCAGGAAAAACTCCCCAAAAAACCCTTTAACGGGGAAAAAAACGGTAGAAACCTCAGGAAGAGCAACTGAGGAGGGATCCCTCTTCCAGGACGGACAGACGTGCAATAGATGTCGTACAGAACAGATCAGCATAATAAATTAACAGTAATCCATATGACACAATGAGACAGAGAGAGAGAGAGAGACAGAGAGAGAGAGATGCAGGTAATGACAGTAGCTTACAACAACATTATTGAAAGTAATAATATTATAGTTATAGTTCTGGCTACTGTGGTACAATATGTTGAAAGTATGTATTAGTATCAGACAGTATACTTGTGTGACAATAGTCATATGTGTATAATAACAGTAGAAGTATGACTAATGACTAATGATGGCAGCAGCAGCAGGAGGCATCTGGCAGGACCACGGCAGCAGCACAACCACACACGTCACGCTGTCCAGGCACCGCTGTGATATGAGTTAATCTGAGAGACAGTGGAGCACAAAGGCTCCGGAGAAGAAGCCGAGTTAGTGACATCCAGAATGGCCGAGTTAGCAAGATGCAGTAATAGAATACGAGAGAGAGAGAGAGAGAGAGAGAGAGAGAGAGGGAGAGAGAGAGAGAGAGAGAGAAGGAGAGAAGGTGCCCGGTGTATTATAGGGGGGTCCTCCGGCAGACTAGGCCTAAGTCAGCCTAACTAGGGGCTGGTACAGGGCAAGCCTGAGCCAGCCCTAACTATAAGCTTTATCAAAGAGGAAAGTCTTAAGTCCATCTGTCTGTCTGACTGCTGCTGTTGGTCTTCACAGGTACGGACTGTCATACATCCCCTTCGCCAGGTAACACTCTCATACTCTTAACTTTACCGTTATATGTTTCATATATGTTATATATTTCATACTGTTTACCAATATTTAATCATATATGTTTATCACATATTTAATTTAATGTTTATATATGTTAAATTTGATCACATATTTAATTTCATATTTATATATGTTAAATTTGATCACATATTTAATTTAATATTTATATATGTTAATTTTGATCACATATTTAATTTAATATTTATATATGTTATATTTGATCGCATATTTAATTTAATATTTATATATGTTAAATTTGATCACATATTTGATTTAATATTTATATGTTATATTTGATCACATATTTAATTTAATATTTATATATGTTAAATTTGATCACATATTTGATTTAATATTTATATGTTATATTTGATCACATATTTAATTTAATATTTATATATGTTAAATTTGATCACATATTTAATTTAATATTTATATATGTTATATTTGATTACATATTTGATTTAATATTTACATATGTTATATTTGATCACATATTTAATTTAATATTTATATGTTAAATTTGATCACATATTTAACTTAATATTTATATGTTAAATTTGATCACATATTTAATTTAATATTTATATATGTTATTTTTGATCACATATTTGATTTAATATTTATATATGTTAGATTTGATCACATATTTAATGTAATATTTATATATGTTAAATTTGATCACATATTTAATTTAATATTTATATATGTTAAATTTAATCACATATTTAATTTAATATTTATATATGTTATATTTGATCACATATTTAATTTAATATTCATATATGTTATATTTGATCACATATTTAATTTAATATTAAAGGAGCAATAAGCGAAATTCATCATTTCTGGATTGAAGGAATTAAAAAATTGGAGTTGTAATTTCATCTGGAGTATAGCATGACCTCACACACCCTCTGTCTGTGTTGATCTCCAGCCCATTGTTTACAAGCCGGTCCGGCTGCGCGTTCATGTACGTTCATGTGAATCCCCGCAGGGAAGCACAGCCGGTTAGCCTCCGCTAGCTTCCCAACTAGCCCCGGCTCCCTGTTTGGATCCAACCGGAACACCGAGCCCTGGTTTGTTATTCAGGTTAAAATGGGAAGAAGCAGCGGGTTTATCAGGCAGCTGAGTGAAGTGGAGGCTGTGGAGGAAACACCGGGATGGGTTAATGTCTGGAGCTTGAGTTATTAGCGGCTCGGTCCCAGCAATGGGTCAGGCGTTACGGTTGTGTTAAGTGAGTAAGTTAGCCCGGCAGCCCAGCTAATATTTTCAATTAGCATTGTAAAATGTAGCCTCCCCACGAGGCTACATTTTTGTAATATATTTGCTGAGATGGCTCAGTGACTAGAAGAGCTGATAGAAGCGCTCCATAGCTGTAAGTTACTCCAGTAGCCGGTGGCAGCCGACTCGGCTAGTGCTAACACCGGGAGCTAACGCTAACATTCCTCCTCTTCTCCGTGAGTGAGAGCGATGTTGTAGCCTAGCAGGCAGCCCGCAAGCCAGGCAGGCAGCCTGGCGGGCTTTAGCCGACTTGGATTCTGGCTAGTGCTAACACCGGGAGCTAATGCTAACATTCCTACTCTTCTCCGTGAGTGAGAATGAAGTTGTAGCCTAGCAGGCAGCCTGCGAGCCAGGCGGGCAGCCTGGTGGGCTTTAGCCGACTCGGATCCCGGCTAGTGCTAACACCGGGAGCTAACGCTAACATTCCTACTCTTCTCCGTGAGTGAGAGCGATGTTTTAGCCTAGCAGGCAGCCCGCGAGCCTGGCGGACAGCCTGGCGGGCTGCTCAAGCTCCGGACATTAACCCATCCCGGTGTTAACTCCACAGCCTCCACTTCACCCAGCTTCACTCAGCTGCCCGATAAACCCGCTGCTTCTTCCCACTTTAACCTGAAGCGATGTTTTAGCCTAGCGGGCAGCCCGCGAGCCAGCTGCCCGCTAGGCTAAAACATCGCTCTCACTCACGGAGAAGAGGAGGAACATTAGCGTTAGCTCCCGGTGTTAGCACTAGCTGAGTCGGCTGCCACCGGCTACTGGAGTAACTTACAGCTATGGAGCGCTTCTACCAGCTCCTCTAGTCACTGAGCCTCGCCGCCATCTCAGCAAATATATTACATTTATTACAGGTACCATCATCATTGAAGTAGGCAGGGGAATAGCTAAACACAGCAGAGACCGAGACATCGCTGACTGCTAGACGAGGCGAGTGGGGGGTGGAGAGCAGAGGTAGAGGGAGGAGTGGCTCATGACACACTTTGTTCTGGTCTACAGGCAGTGCACAACATCAAACCTAGCGGTGAAACGATTTCGCTTTTTGCTCTTTTAATAAATTAAAATAAAATTAATTTAATGTTTATACATGTTTTATTTTACACATATTTAATATTATAATTATTTTATCATTTGTAATGTAATATTTACATGTTATGCAACATGTAATTTGTTATGTATATTACATTTGATTTTTTTTTCTCTCTCTCTTTCAGAGACGGAATCATCAAATTATGTTCGATGTGTCTCTGAAGTCCCACCCTCTGTCTGTCTGACCAGTCAGGATGCTGCGAGGGGTGTATCAGTCGGCAGCTGATCGAAGGCCTTTAAACATTTCAACCTCCAAAATCTACAAACTCAGGTGTTGGTTTCCATGGAGACAGGTTACCTTGTGTTAACCACTGTTAGCTGTTAGCATGTTAGCCTGTTAATTGTTAGCAAGTTAATTTTTAATTGTTATCTTTTAACTGTTAGCTGTTAGCATGGTAACTGTTATCTTTTAACTGTAACTTTCAATTGTCACCCGTTAGCGTTTTAACTATAACTTTCAATTGTTACCCGTTAGCAATTTAACTGTACATTTTAGCTGTTAGCATGGTAACTGTTAGCTTATGGCATGGTAACTGTTATCCCTTATCTGTAACTTTCAATTGTTACCTGTTACAGCTAACTGTACATATTAGCTGTTAGCATGGTAACTGTTAACATTTGCCTGTTCGCAGGTAGCATGTTAGCTGTTAGCATGTTAACTTTTAACTGTTGGCTGTTAACTATTAATCATTAGCTGTTAGCATGTTCACTGTCAACTCACGCATTTTAATTGTTAGCATGTTAAATGTTACCTTTTACTGTTAGTTGTTCGCTGTTAACTGTTAGCATGTTAATTGTTTATTGTTAGCATTATAACTGTTGCCATGATAACTGTTAGCTGTTAGCTGTAAGCTTTCAGCATGGTAGCTGTTAACTCTTACCTGTTAGCTTTTAGTATGTTAACTGGAAGCTTTTAGCATGTTAGCTGTTAGCCTGTTAACTGGTAGCTGTTAGCATGCTAGCTGTGCGCCTGTTAACTGATACAATAAGCTGTTAGCATGGTAACTGTTAACTCTTTCCTGTTAGCTTTTAGTATGTTAACCGGTAGCTTTTAGCATGTTAGCTGTTAGCCTGTTAACTGGTAGCTGTTAGCATGCTAGCTGTGCGCCTGTTAACTGATACAATAAGCTGTTAGCATGGTAACTGTTAACTCTTTCCTGTTAGCTTTTAGTATGTTAACCGGTAGCTTTTAGCATGTTAGCTGTTAGCCTGTTAACTGGTAGCTGTTAGCATGCTAGCTGTGCGCCTGTTAACTGATACAATAAGCTGTTAGCATGGTAACTGTTAACTCTTTCCTGTTAGCTTTTAGTATGTTAACTGGTAGCTTTTAGCATGTTAGCTGTTAGCCTGTTAACTGGTAGCTGTTAGCATGCTAGCTGTGAGCCTATTAACTGATACAATAAGCTGTTAGCATGGTAACTGTTAACTTTTACCTGTTGGATGTTAAAATGTTAATTGTTAGCATGTTCACTGTTATTAACTGTTAGCATGGTAACTGTTAACTGTTAGCATGTTAGCTGTTAACATGGTCAATGTTAGCAATAATCAATCAATCAATCAATTTTATTTATAAAGCCCAATATCACAAATCACAATTTGCCTCACAGGGCTTTACAGCATACGACATCCCTCTGTCCTTATGACCCTCACAGCTGATCAGGACGGTAATGACAGTAGCTTAAAACAACATCATTTAAATTAAAATAATAATATTATAATAATAATTACAGCTTTTGTGGTACAATATGTTGTAGGTATATATTAATTCATGATAGTATATGCATGTGACAATAATCATATAGCAAGGTAAGTGTTAACTATTAGCATGTTAACTGTTAACATTTACCTGTTAGCTTTAAGCATGTTACCTGTTAGCATGTTGACCTAACTTTTAGAATGTTTACTGTTAGCATATTAACAGTTAACTGTTACCTGTTAACTATTAGCTCTTAGCATGCTATCTGTTATCTTTTAACTTTTAGCTGTTAGCATGTTAACTGCTACCTGTAAGCATGTTAACATGTAACCGTTAACCGTTACCTGTTCACATGCTAACAGCCAGATGATAACAGTCAACCGTTAGCACAGTAACTGTTAACTTTATTTGTTGCTTGTTAACTCTTAGCTGTCAGCATGTTAGCTGTTAGCATCTTAGCTGTCAGATGTGATATTAATATGTTTGTATATTATAAATCGTCGTCACTGTTTGTGTTTTCAGAGACGAGACTAAAAGATGAAGAACAAAATATCAAACAGATTTTATTTTATTATGTAGATGATTTTAATAACTGTAAAGTTTTAAATTCAACAACAGACAAAACAGAACAGAAAAAAACTTAAATTCTGCAGATTTCAAATTAAAACATTAGATAAATCTGAATCTGAATCTGATGTGATGGCAGGGAGAGTGATGACTTCTGTTTGCTGCTCACAGAGAAAACTTTATCGTAACGTTAAAGTGACAAACAGAAAAAAGCACAAAGTATTTTACGTCGACAGTAATTATTTTTTATTTACACAGAAACTTTCAAAGTGCAGACACAAACACGGACAGGATGTCAGGCTTTTATTTTGTCTTCAACAGGAAGTAAAACACACCAAAGTTTATTTTTACGGCACCTTTAAACAACAAGACAAAAAACCCCCAAAAAAAACAGGATGTATATAACAACAAAAACAGAAGATAAAAAACGGAGAGTCAGAGTTACAGATTTGATTTCAGAAAATACAAACAGAAAATAATTTTTCTGTCAGTTTGTTTCAGATTTGTGGAAAATGAAAACCTGAATGTTGATTTTAATGTTTCATGTTTAATCTGAGGTTTAAGAATTCCTACGCATCTTGAATGTCTCAGAGAGGAGGACTGTAGTTTCAGTTTCCTTCAGGTCGTCTTCTCGTTTTATGGTCAGAATCATTTCAGCACAAACATTTCACTCATGTCTTTATCAGTTTGTCTGTCACAGGGTTGGAAAATTTCTGGGATGTTTTCAGTAAATTTTGTATAAAATTTATTAGGGAAGTAAAGCTCGGGAGTTTGTTACATATTTTCTTTATTTTTTCACAGTTTAAAAAAATGTACCTGTGAAATGTAAACTCATTTTGGTGGAAAATACACATTAGAAAGCAGAACTAAGTCTGATGGTACATCAGCTTAAAAGTATGTATGGTTGTGAAGGGTAAGTAAACTTCCCAAAAATGTCTGGTAAAATTTTAGTAAATGCCCGCTAAGTTTTTGTAAATGTCAGCTAAATTTCCAGTAAATGTCCATGTAGTTTCCAGTAAATATCTGGTCAATTTTCAGTAAATGTCCAGTAATTTCTCAGTAAATCAGATGTCCAGTGTAGTTCCATATATTTTCATGAAAAATGGTAAATCTCCAGTGCTTTCAGTAGATGTCCCCCAGATTTTCTCTAAATGCCCATGTAATTTCCTGTCCATAGGTTTTAAATAAGTGTCCAGTATATTTCCATATATTTCCATTAAAAAATATCAGGTATACTGTATTTCCAGTAAATATCTGGTAAATTTCAAGTCAACGTCCACTAAATTTCCAGTAAATATTGAGTAAATGTCCAGTATGTTTTCAGTGTGTGTCCAGTATATTTCCATATATTTCCAAAACATGTCCAGTAACATTGTGGTAAATTATCAGGAAATGTCACGTACATTTTCACTGAATTTCTTGTACATTTCCAGTAAATTTCCAGTAAATTTCCAGTAAATTTCCGGGAAATTTGAAGTCTATATCAGCTAAATGTCAAGTACATTTTGTGTTTGGCGAGGACATTGTTGGTAAATGTCTGCTAAATATTCCAGGGAAGTTGAGCTCAGGAATGTTGTTTAAGAAATATATAGTTCTTAAAATTTTACCATAAAAATGTACCTGTTATTAACCAGGAGGAGGTGGGGGGGGGGGGGGGGGGGTGTTGTCGTTGTTGTTGTTGTTTATTACATGTTCAATGATGATGATGGTGATGGTGATGGTGATGATGGTGATGGTGATGATGATGATGGTGACCTTCTTATTTACATGTTTCCACCCTGAATATTCCAGACACTGTCAGCCGTAGTTGCTACTCACAACAGACTTTTAAAAATTCCTACACCACCTGAACGCCTCAGACTGGGAGAGTGTGGTTAAACCAGTAAGATCCAGTTCAGCTGCTGGTTTCATGGTTTGTGTTTGTTTGTAAAACGATTTTATTATTTTAATAAAAATAGCAGAAACAATCTGTTTGACGTCTTTAAATATAAAAACTTCCTGCTGAATATGAATTTCACATTTTTAAATACACGGAGATAAACCAGAGTTTAACCCTTGAGGTGTGTGTGTGCATGTGTGTGTGCGTGTGTTTAACATTTAACGTCCTGAACAGATCAGAGATGTGTGTGTGTGTGTGTGTGTGTGTGTGTGTGTGTGTGCGTGTGTTTAACATTTAACGTCCTGAACAGATCAGAGATGTGTGTGTGTGTGTGTTACCTGTTGTTCTGATGTTTACCTGCCACCCTGGTCAACGCTGTCTTTATGCCTGTTAAGTCTGTAAAGCCTGTAATCTCCACCCGCTGATTAAAACACACACACACACACGGGGATGTTGTGTGTCGCTGTGTGTTTCCAGATGTTGACCTATCCTCCATTACATGCTGATCTGAACAGACTCAGGTGTTTGTCAGCTGACATTTAAACCTCCAGGACGAACCTGACCTGTTTTCCTCCACTCCTCTGAATGATCCACTAACCACTGATTGGTTTATAAAAGATGATGTCATCATCTGGTCCACACTAACACTGCTTAACTCTGAGTTTACGACACTTTAAGATCTTCACCTGCGCTGAAACACCTGAACGAGAAGATAAAAACAGTTTTCTAAGAAGTTTTCTAATCAACACAAAGATGATCCACTCTGGAGATCGCTTTTGTTTTTTCAAAGGTTTTGTTTTTGTTTCAGTTCACAGCAATTTCAAAAAGATTCACACTAAGAAACTAAAAGGATGATTTTTATTTTATTTTGTTCATCACTAGTTTTCCTTGTCCACACTAACATGGAAAAAGCATGACGTTGATGTGATGTTTGTTTTCCAATTGATCCACTGAGGAGACTTCGTCCACAGTAACGCTACTGAACTCTGAGTTTACAAGAAAAACCCACTTTCAAATCTTCATCTGCACTTGTCTAAATCTCAGGACCACATTTACAGATGTTACCCGTCTCGTAGACCATGTTTGTAAAAGCTCAGTTTTCTTCATCCTAAAACATGTTTTCCTCATCCACACTAAAATTCAAGGATGTCCATCACAATAAAGATTGAGGCGAGCTTTCTTCATCTAAACCAAACTTTAAGAAGCCCTTCAACCACCTAAAGGAACCTTTGTACCTCCTGAAGGACTTCTTCAACCACCTAAAGGAACCTTTGTACCTCCTGAAGGACTTCTTCAACCACCTAAAGGAACCTAAGTACCTCCTGGAGGACTTCTTGAACCACCTGAAAGAACCTAAGTAACTCCTGAAGGACTTCTTGAACTACCTAAAGGAACCTTTGTACCTCTTAAAGGACTTCTTGAACCACCTAAAGGAACCTAAGTACCTCCTGAAGGACTTCTTGAACCACCTAAAGGAACCTAAGTACCTCCTGAAGGACTTGTTGAACCACCTGAAGGAACCTTTGTACCTCCTAAAGGACTTCTTGAACCACCTAAAGGAACCTAAGTACCTCCTGGAGGACTTCTTGAACCACCCAAAGGAACCTAAGTACCTCCTGAAGGACTTCTTGAACCACCCAAAGGAACCTAAGTACCTCCCAAAGGGCTTCTTGAACCACCTTAAGGAACCTTTGTAGCTCCTGAAGGGCTTCTTGAACCATCTAAAGGAACCTAAGTACCTCCTGAAGGACTTCTTGAACCACCTAAAGGAACCTTAGTACCTTCTGAAAGACTTCTTGAACTACCCAAAGGAACCTTTGTACCTCCCAAAGGACATCTTAAACCACCCAAAGGAACCTTTGTACTTCCCGAAGGACTTCTTGAACCACCTAAAGGAACCTAAGTAGCTCCTGAAGGACTTCTTCAACCACCTAAAGGAACCTAAGTAGCTCCTGAAGGACTTGTTGAACCACCTAAAGGAACATAAGTACCTCCTGAAGGACTTCTTGAACCACCCAAAGGAACCTAAGTACCTCCTAAAGGGCTTCTTGAACCACCTAAAGGAACCTTTGTACCTCAGGAAGGACTTCTTGAACCACCTAAAGGAACCTTTGTACCTCCTGAAGGACTTCTTGAACCACCCAAAGGAACCTACGTACCTCCCAAAGGACTTCTTGAACCACCCAAAGGAACCTTTGTACCTCCTCAATGACTTCTTGAACCACCCAAAGGAACCTTACCTTCTGAAGGACTTCTTGAACCACCTAAAGGAACCTTAGTACCTCCTAAAGGACTTCTTGAACCACCTAAAGGAACCTAAGTACCTTCTCAAGGACTTCTTGAACCACCCAAAGGAACCTTACTTTCTGAAGGACTTCTTGAACCACCCAAAGGAACCTTACCTTCTGAAGGACTTCTTGAACCACCTAAAGGAACCTTAGTATCTCCTAAAGGACTTCTTGAACCATCTAAAGGAATCTTAGTACCTCCCAAAGGACTTCTCGAACCACGTAAAGGAACCTTTGTACCTCCTGAAGGATTTCTTCAACCACCTAAAGGAACCTTTGTACCTGCTGAAGGACTTCTTCAACCACATAAAGGAGCCTAAGTGCCTCCTAGAGGACTTCTTCAACCACCCAAAGGAACCTAAGTACCTCCTGAAGGACTTCTTGAACCACCTAAAGGAACCTACGTACCTTCTGAAGGACTTCTTGAACCACATAAAGGAACCTTTGTACCTCCTGAAGGACTTCTTGAACTACCTAAAGGAACCTACGTACCTCCTGAAGGACCTCTTGAACCACCTAAAGGAACCTAAGTACCTCCTGAAGGACTTCTTGAACTACCTAAAGGAACCTAAGTACCTCCTAAAGGACCTCTTGAACCACCTAAAGAAACCTAAGTACCTCCTGAAGGACTTCTTGAACTACCTAAAGGAACCTAAGTACCTCCTAAAGGACCTCTTGAACCACCTAAAGGAACCTTTGTACCTTCTGAAGGACTTCTTGAACAACCTAAAGGACCTCTTGAACCACCTAAAGGAACCTTTGTACCACCTAAAGGACTTCTTGAACTACCTAAAGGAACCTACGTACCTCCTGAAGGACCTCTTGAACCACCTAAAGGAACCTTAGTACCTCCCGAAGGACTTCTTGAACTACCTAAAGGAACCTTTGTACCTCCTCAATGACTTCTTGAACCACCCAAAGGAACCTTACCTTCTGAAGGACTTCTTGAACCACCTAAAGGAACCTTAGTACCTCCTAAAGGACTTCTTGAACCACCTAAAGGAACCTAAGTACCTTCTCAAGGACTTCTTGAACCACCCAAAGGAACCTTACCTTCTGAAGGACTTCTTGAACCACCTAAAGGAACCTTAGTATCTCCTAAAGGACTTCTTGAACCACCTAAAGGAATCTTAGTACCTCCCAAAGGACTTCTCGAACCACGTAAAGGAACCTTTGTACCTCCTGAAGGATTTCTTCAACCACCTAAAGGAACCTTTGTACCTGCTGAAGGACTTCTTCAACCACATAAAGGAGCCTAAGTGCCTCCTAGAGGACTTCTTCAACCACCCAAAGGAACCTAAGTACCTCCTGAAGGACTTCTTGAACCACCTAAAGGAACCTACGTACCTTCTGAAGGACTTCTTGAACCACATAAAGGAACCTTTGTACCTCCTGAAGGACTTCTTGAACTACCTAAAGGAACCTACGTACCTCCTGAAGGACCTCTTGAACCACCTAAAGGAACCTAAGTACCTCCTGAAGGACTTCTTGAACTACCTAAAGGAACCTAAGTACCTCCTAAAGGACCTCTTGAACCACCTAAAGAAACCTAAGTACCTCCTGAAGGACTTCTTGAACTACCTAAAGGAACCTAAGTACCTCCTAAAGGACCTCTTGAACCACCTAAAGGAACCTTTGTACCTTCTGAAGGACTTCTTGAACAACCTAAAGGACCTCTTGAACCACCTAAAGGAACCTTTGTACCACCTAAAGGACTTCTTGAACTACCTAAAGGAACCTACGTACCTCCTGAAGGACCTCTTGAACCACCTAAAGGAACCTTAGTACCTCCCGAAGGACTTCTTGAACTACCTAAAGGAACCTTTGTACCTCCTCAATGACTTCTTGAACCACCCAAAGGAACCTTACCTTCTGAAGGACTTCTTGAACCACCTAAAGGAACCTTAGTACCTCCTAAAGGACTTCTTGAACCACCTAAAGGAACCTAAGTACCTCCTCAAGGACTTCTTGAACCACCCAAAGGAACCTTACCTTCTGAAGGACTTCTTCAACCACCCAAAGGAACCTTACCTTCTGAAGGACTTCTTGAACCACCTAAAAGAACCTTAGTATCTCCTAAAGGACTTCTTGAACCACCTAAAGGAATCTTAGTACCTCCCAAAGGACTTCTCGAACCACGTAAAGGAACCTTTGTACCTCCTGAAGGACTTCTTCAACCACCTAAAGGAACCTTTGTACCTGCTGAAGGACTTCTTCAACCACATAAAGGAGCCTAAGTGCCTCTTAGAGGACTTCTTCAACCACCCAAAGGAGCCTAAGTACCTCCTGAAGGACTTCTTGAACCACCTAAAGGAACCTAAGTACCTCCTGAAGGACTTCTTGAACCACATAAAGGAACCTTTGTACCTCCTGAAGGACTTCTTGAACTACCTAAAGGAACCTACGTACCTCCTGAAGGACCTCTTGAACCACCTAAAGGAACCTAAGTACCTCCTGAAGGACTTCTTGAACTACCTAAAGGAACCTTAGTACCTCCTAAAGGACCTCTTGAACCACCTAAAGGAACCTAAGTACCTCCTGAAGGACTTCTTGAACTACCTAAAGGAACCTAAGTACCTCCTAAAGGACCTCTTGAACCACCTAAAGGAACCTTTGTACCTTCTGAAGGACTTCTTGAACAACCTAAAGGACCTCTTGAACCACCTAAAGGAACCTTTGTACCACCTAAAGGACTTCTTGAACTACCTAAAGGAACCTACGTACCTCCTGAAGGACCTCTTGAACCACCTAAAGGAACCTTAGTACCTCCCGAAGGACTTCTTGAACTACCTAAAGGAACCTTTGTACCTCCTCAATGACTTCTTGAACCACCCAAAGGAACCTTACCTTCTGAAGGACTTCTTGAACCACCTAAAGGAACCTTAGTACCTCCTAAAGGACTTCTTGAACCACCTAAAGGAACCTAAGTACCTCCTCAAGGACTTCTTGAACCACCCAAAGGAACCTTACCTTCTGAAGGACTTCTTCAACCACCCAAAGGAACCTTACCTTCTGAAGGACTTCTTGAACCACCTAAAAGAACCTTAGTATCTCCTAAAGGACTTCTTGAACCACCTAAAGGAATCTTAGTACCTCCCAAAGGACTTCTCGAACCACGTAAAGGAACCTTTGTACCTCCTGAAGGACTTCTTCAACCACCTAAAGGAACCTTTGTACCTGCTGAAGGACTTCTTCAACCACATAAAGGAGCCTAAGTGCCTCTTAGAGGACTTCTTCAACCACCCAAAGGAACCTAAGTACCTCCTGAAGGACTTCTTGAACCACCTAAAGGAACCTAAGTACCTCCTGAAGGACTTCTTGAACCACATAAAGGAACCTTTGTACCTCCTGAAGGACTTCTTGAACTACCTAAAGGAACCTACGTACCTCCTGAAGGACCTCTTGAACCACCTAAAGGAACCTAATTACCTCCTGAAGGACTTCTTGAACTACCTAAAGGAACCTTAGTACCTCCTAAAGGACCTCTTGAACAACCTAAAGGAACCTAAGTACCTCCTGAAGGACTTCTTGAACTACCTAAAGGAACCTTAGTACCTCCTAAAGGACCTCTTGAACAACCTAAAGGAACCTTTGTACCTTCTGAAGGACTTCTTGAACAACCTAAAGGACCTCTTGAGCCACCTAAAGGAACCTTTGTACCACCTAAAGGACTTCTTGAACTACCTAAAGGAACCTACATACCTCCTGAAGGACCTCTTGAACCACCTAAAGGAACCTTAGTACCTCCTGAAGGACTTCTTGAACTACCTAAAGGAACCTTTGTACCTCCTGAAAGACTTCTTCAACCACCTAAAGGAACCTAAGTACCTCCTGAAGGACTTCTTCAACCAGCCAAGGGAACCTTAGTACCTCCTAAAGGACTTCTTGAACAACCTAAAGGACCTCTTGAACCACCTAAAGGAACCTTTGTACCACCTAAAGGACTTCTTGAACTACCTAAAGGAACCTACGTACCTCTTAAAGGACCTCTTGAACCACCTAAACGAACCTTTGTGCCTCCTAAAGGACTTCTTCAACCACCTAAAGAAAACTTTGTGCCTCCTAAAGGGCTCCTTGAACCACCTAAAGAAATCTTTGTACCTCCTAGAGGTACTCAGGTTCCAGGACCAAACAGGAAATGGTTTTACATGTGGTGTCCACAGACAGTTGCTCTCTCCTTATCCTTTCTGACTGATTCTTCTCTAGTTTGGTCTTCTGCTAGTGTCCTTGTCGCTACTGGTAGCATGAGGCAGTACCTGCAGCCCAGTCAGGTTGATACCAGATACCAGGAGACCGGCCGTTACACCAGGAGAGCTGGACAGGGCCGAAGAAGGGCATCAACCCAGCAGCAGGACCGCTCCTTTGTGTGAGGAGGAACAGGAGGAGCACTGCCAGAGCCCTTCAGAATGACCTCCAGCAGGCTACTGGTGTGCATGTTTCTGACCACACTGTTAGACAAACTAGATCAGCAACTGGCTGTGTATCATGCCGATGTTGAAGGACGCCTTTTTTCGTCGGCTTCCAACGCCACAAGTCACCACCCAAGCACCGGATTCTGACGACTTTGGAGTGAGACCGTGCGTCCCAGAACGTCAACAACCAACACACCTTGGGCGTCATACATGGAAGTGGAAAGTCCATGACCTGTCATTTAATAGGTCCCCTTGCTGTTTTTAGCAGTGTATGAGATACACACACACACACAGAGATCTTAAATCCTTTGATGTCAATTGTGGATCTGTAATAAGTCAAATTTCTGTTTGTTGTCTGTGATGTAATGATTTAACTCTTTGTATATGTGTGTGTGTGTGTGTGTGTGCTGTCAGGTGTGTGTGTGTGTGTGTGTGTGTGTGTGTGTGTGTGTGAGATAATTGCAGCCCATCAGAGGCTGAGTGAAATCTGAGAGTCGGAGCATCAGTCTGACGGACGGACGGACAGAGGGTCAGTCAGACTGATGTGTCTGATTGTTTCAGTCGGACGCTGAGTGCCTTCACATCATCATCATCGTCATCATCATTATCATTTCTTCTTCTTTAATTCTCAGTTTGGATTATTCCTGCTCCTCTCAGAGGCTCCTCTGGATCAGGTCAGTTTGAGTTTATTATTTAATTCATGATAAAATATGAAAACATATAAATGTGATGATTCTCTTTCTGTTTTTATTAAATGTGTTTATTTCCTCTTTTCATCCTGTGAACTCGTCACAGAAATGAAGTCAACACTTCCTCCAGCTCAGATCATAATTAACTCATTATTTCATTAAAACACACACACATTTAACACTGCGTGTCATTTACTAACACACACACTCTTATATATTACAGATTATATATCTGACAAGTTTAATTCAAGAATATTCCAAGAATATTAAAATGAAAAATGTTTTAAATGATAGTAAAGTTTAAACACAGTGCCAACACCTACGTCCCAAATGATATCATTTATTTATTTTTACGTTTTATAATAAACTTTAAATTAACCAAAATTTGAAAACCAAATTTTTATCTATTTGATTTTATGTATTTATTTATTTTTAGTTGTGTAATGTGTTGATGGCAGAACGAGTGAGAACATGTGCATGTGTCAGGAGACCTTTTATAAAAGAAGACAGAGACGTACAAAAAATAAATAAATAAATATGATAATAATAAAGATAAAAATAAATAAATGAATATGATAATAATAATAAAGATAAAAATAAATAAATAAAATAATAATAAAGATAAAAATAGATTAATTAATAATAATGGTAAAGATCAAATAGATTAATTATTTAATTAATAATTTTAAATAAATGGTGCATAAAAACAGGGTTTATATTTCAGAATATAAATTAATAAAATTAATGATACAGATAAAACTGTTGCTTGTTTGTATTTTAATGAGTCATTAAACCTGTTCAAACATAAAATACAGAAAATGGAATAAATATCACAACATGTGTGTAAAATAAATCAAATAAAAAAATGATAAAATAAAATTAATAGAAATAAGATTAAATAATAAATTCTGCTAAGAATAAAATGAGTGTTGAATCATTGAGGTTAAAAACAGGACATCTGAGCTGTAAACATGAAATAATAATATAATATAAACTAGAGGAAGCTGCTGCGTCACCTCTTCATATAGACGTTCATAAAACACCATCAGTTAAATGTCTTTAAACACATCCATCATATAAAGTATAAAGTTATTGTCCTCTGAGACAAAATGTGACCCGTCAGACCAACCGACGGAGACTTCACATTTACAGACTTTATATTTGTTAAATCAGAGATTTAAATTCTCTTTAAATCACAAAGTTTCTAAAACTCCACCTCAGAGATGTTGAAAGAATGACGCAGAATATTAAAGTCTGAGAAACAGCCGACACTGCACACGTTCATCTGAATCCTGAACTGATTCAGTCAGAAAAACACTCCAAGTTTAAACAGAAACAAAATGCATATCATCAGGACGCAGCGATGGAAGACAAAGACAAATCTTCAAGGACGATTCACTTTTCCTTTTTGTCCTCTGACAGTCTGATGATGCGTTCAGGTGCTCCTTCAAACTCATGTTTCACATCACTGTGACAAAATCAGTCAACACATCAACACGGAGAGGAATCACTCCGACAAATAAATAAATAACTAAAAGCCACTGGGAAAACATCCACTCAGTGTAAAGTCAGATGACAGTCTGATGTGGCTCCACGCTGACGCTCAGCAGTTTCAATTTTCATGTAAAAAAAAATTGAAAATCAATAAACTGGAAAACTGAATTCAGTTTTCTAAAACTACTTTTTATTTTTCAGATCAACTTACATAATTGAGATTTTAAAGCTGTGTTTCTATTTTTTATTTGTGGACTGTTGGAGCAGCTGATAAAAGATTTGAAAACCTCTTTTTCCTTGTCCACACAAAAACATTCTGCGAGTGTTTTAAGATTCATCCACTTTAGTTTTTTAAAATCTTCCTCTTTCTTCATCCACACGTGTGCCGTAGGTGTTGAAAAATTAATTCATTTCAGTTTTTTACAAATCTCTCACTATTTTTTCTCATCCACACTTTATAATGTGTCAGAAGCATTGAAATCTTTTTTATTCTTCGTCCACGCTAAAAGGTGCTGCGAGTATTCATCCAGTTTAGTTTTTGAAATCTTTTCCTCTTTGTCCACACTTAAACATGTCGCAAGTGTTCGAGGTTCATTCACGTTAGTTTTTGAAATCAGTTAAAATGTGCCACAGTGTTGACATTTATTTTCTTCTTCGTCCACACTTTTTACCTCTTCTACGGTAAAACGCGCCACTATTCATCCACTTAAGTTTGTGAAATCATTTTCTTTCTTCAGCCAGCCACAAGTCTCCTAAAATTCATTCACTTTCATTTTTGAAACCATTTTTCCTCAGCCACACTAACATGCGCTGCATATGTTTAAAGATTCCTCCACTTTAGTTTTTGAAATCTTCCTTTTTTCTTCATCCACAGTGAAAATGTGCTGGAAATGTTGAAATCTTTCTCTTCTTCGTACAAACTGAAATGTTCTGCATGTTTGATTCATTTTATTTTTTGAAATCATCCTTTTTTCCTGCTTGTGGAAAGTTGGATAGAAAAACATAAAAATAGTTCAGTTTTTGAAATCTCTGTCTTCTTTGTCACCATGAAAATATGCCACGACTGTTGAAAAATTCATCCACTTTAGTTTTTGAAACCTTTTTTTCCTGGTCCACACTAAAAAGTCATGCAAGTGTTTTAACATTCATCCACTTTACTTTTTTACCTTTACTCTTGTCCACACTAAAATGTGCCGCAAGTGTTCGAGAATTCTCCCTTTTTACCTCGTCTACAGTAAAAGCTGCCACGAGTGTTTTAAGGTTAATCCACTGTAGTTTTTGAAACTTTCATTTTTACCTTGTCCACTCTTAAAATGTGCCACAAGTGTTCTTTCTCTTCTCCGTCCACACTACAATGTGCAGTGAATGTTGAAAAATTAATCCATTTTAGTTTTTGAAATCATCTTTTTGTGAAATGTTGGATAGAAAACCATTAAAATATACAGACGTGACAATAGGCGACACGTACGACCCCGACCTACCAATCAGAGGTAAGTTGGCTGTAGAGCATCAAGCCAGTCCTCTGACGCAGCCCGACACACAAACACAAATAAAAACTCAAATTTTCAGTTATTCAGTTTTACGTTTTCTATCCAACATTCCAGAGGTGAAAAATTTTAACTTCCAGTACTCTAATTTTCAATTAGTTCAAATTAAACTAATGAGCGTCACACGCAACGACCTGCCACCTTCCAAACCACCACCTGATGATGACGATGGTTAAAACTTAAGTTATGTCCTCATAGAAGTTTAAGAGTTTTAAGAGTATTTTAAAAAACACTGACAACTCCAAGACGAAGTGATGTTTCTCCAAAGTTAAAAACACAGCTGTTGAATTCTTCGATCTTCAGCCTCCAAGCGTGTCAACACCTCTGATCTTTGTGTTTCCAGATGAAGGTGGAGGGCTTGCAGGAGGACGGGGAGTCCGTGTCTTCAGCAGACCGGACCACCACTGACGCTGCCACCGCTGCTGCAGGTGCAGTCCGTATGGGCGGGGCTCTGTGCAGCCCCGGCTCGGCTGAACGCTGCATGTCACGGCTGCTGAGCGCGGTGGAGAGCGAGCTGCAGGCCGGCCGGGAGAAGGGTGATCCCACGGAGCGCGAGCTGAGGGTGGTGCTGGAGGATGCCGAGCTGTGGAGGAAGTTTCAGCACATCACCAACGAGATGATCGTCACCAAGAATGGACGGTAACCATGATGACTGTCTGAGGTTGTTTGTGTCTGTTGTGTGATTGTTGTTTTCACATTGAGACGAGTCATCCATCCTCCCTCATGAAACTTCAAAACAACCCGTCTGAGGGTTTCCTGCTCCGTCACCTTGAGGTTACACTTTGGTTCCATGGAGGCAACTAAATCTGCTTCCTTAAAACTGCTTGTTGAGGGTACACCTGTGAATTGTCTTCATCTAAGGGTCATTCACTCACCTGAAGGTCATCGTCCACCTGAAGGTTATTCGTCCACCTGAAGGTTATTCATCCACGTGAAAGTCATTTGTCCACCTGAAGGTTATTCCTCCAACTGAGGGTCATTTGTCCACCTGAGAGCTGCTCCTCCACATGAATCGTTTTTCCACCTGTGGGTTGTTCGTCCACCTGAATATTGTTTGTCCACATGAAGGATGTGCGTCCACCTGAAGGTTATTCGTCCACCTGAAGGTAGTTCGTTCACCTGAAGGTTATTCATCCACCTGTGGGTCATTTGTCCACCTGAAGGTCATTTGTCCACCTTAACATTGTTCGTCCACACAAATGTTGTGCGTCCACTTGAAGGTTATTCATTCACCTGAAGGTTCTTCGTCCACCTGAGAGTTATTCATCCACCTTAAGTGTGTTCGTCTACCTGGATGTTGTTCATCAACCTGAAGGTCGTTCGTCCGCTTGAACATTGTTTGTCCACCCCAAGGTTGTGCGTCCACCTGACAGTTGTTCATCCACCTAAGGGTCATTCGTCCACCTGATGGTTGTTCGTCCACCTGAAGGTTATTCGTCCACCTGAGGGTCATATGTCCACCTGAGGGATGTTCATTCACCTGAAGGTAGTTCGTTCACCTGAAGGTTATTCATCCACCTGTGAGTCATTTGTCCACCTGAAGGTCGTTTGTCCACCTTAACATTGCTCGTCCACACAGATGTTGTGCGTCCACTTGAAGGTTATTCATTCACCTGAAGGTTCTTCGTTCACCTGAGAGTTATTCATCCACCTTAAGTGTGTTCATCTACCTGGATGTTGTTCATCGACCTGAAGGTCGTTCGTCCGCCTGAACATTGTTTGTCCACCCCAAGGTTGTGCGTCCACCTGACAGTTGTTCATCCACCTAAGGGTCATTCATCCACCTGAAGGTCATTCATCTACCTGAAAGTCGTTTTGTCTGCCTGAAGGTCATTCGTCCACCTGAAGGTTGTTAATCTACCTGAGGGTCTTTGGTCCCCCTGAGGGTTGTTTGTCCACCTGAAGGTTGTTCCTCTACCTGAAGGGTGTTTGTCCACCTTAAGGTTGTCCATCTACCAGAATGTCGTTGGTCCACCTGAAGGTCGTTCTTCCACCTTTAGGTAGTTCGTCCACCTGAAGGTCGATTGTTCACCTGAGGCTCATCTGTCCACATGAAGGTCATTTATCCACTTGTTGGTCACCAGTTCACCTGTGGGTTGCTGGTCCACCTGTGGGTTATGTTTTTCCACCTGCTCAGGTTGATGTTTCACTGAGCTATGGTGAAACACTGTGATGTCACCAGATTTCATTCATCAGTGAGCCCAGTATCACAAATAACAATTTGCCTCACAGGGCTTTACAGCATACGACATCTCTCTGTTCTTTGGACCCTCATAGCTGACCAGGATAACCCCCCCCCCCCCAATAAACCCCTTTAAAGGGTGTTCATTCAGCTTTTCATTCAGAGGTGACGCCTCTTCAGGAATCTGAGAGTGTGTCCACACTAAGCTGGCTAAATAAAATGGTCAGTGCTTTTACAAAACATCTCCAGAGTTGAAAACTTCAGCGGGATCTTTCAGGGTCAACAGAGAACGACTGAGTTTCCTGAAACCCATCTGGGGCACAATCCACTTTCTCTGTTCTCGTTGAATGTGAAAATAAAAGCTAATAATAATAATAATAATAGTAATAATAACAATAATAATAATAAATTCTAATTATTGTGCACTTTACATTCCAAGGAATCTCAAAGTGCTCAAAGATGGTTGTTGGCTGCAATGCAGATTGTCAACTAAAAAAGGAAAAGGGATTTAAATGTTTTTAACTGTGGAAAAACTAAAATCGTTTTCAGGTTAAAACTGGGCTTCAAAATGCGACAACGGCTCTGATAAACTGTCACCTGGATCTGACAGAGACTCAAATAAAATATTCACAACATCGTGAGGGAATCAGAAAACTCAACAATCAGATCAGTAAATGGTTTATTTTATAAAACCCCTGAAGATTCGACAAGTTAGTTGGTATTATTTTAGAAACACTTTCTGTAAACCTGTTCCTAACACACAGTGGTTCCACATGAATGTTTGTTCTCTGAATATTTTCCAGATGAAACAGAACCACCAGGAGAACGTTGTCGCCTCTCGGTGTGTCTGTGTTTGAAGCTGACTCCGGATCAGTGATCCTATTAATCGGGGTTATTCATTAGTCTCGATAGCGACCGTTAACGTTGCCTGTGTGTGTGTTTTTTTGTGTAGCCGAGGCGTGTTGACCGGTCGTGCCCCACGCTGGGAAAACACTCCATTCACACCTGCAGAACGCCACTTGAGCGGCTGTTAGTGATGGAGAGCAGGCTGTTAGTAGGTGGTCACAGATGAACATTCACACGCAGCCAGAGTTTATTTATTAAATCACTTCAATCAAGCACCCGTACTTTATGTGAGGACTTCCTTTTTATTCTGCTCTGTACTTTTACTGTGCTACATTCATCTGACAGCCTCAGTTACCTCACAAGGTTTTACACACAGAACAAACAACAACAAAAACAAACAAAGAAACTCCTTTCGTCAGTTTTATGATAAGAACATTTCATGATTCAGCTGCACAAACTCTCCCTTTGAATAATGTTAATAACTGTAATGTGTTTGTTATACTATTTATAACTGTAGTGTGAAAAATTTATGTTTGTTATTGTAATGTTATAATAATCGTAATGTGTAAGTGCTTAAGTTAATAATTGTATCGTTTTAGCAATTATGTTAATTATATTGCATAAGTAATTATTTTTTAAAATGCATAATATATAAGTAGTATTTTAATAACTTGTGTATTAGTAATAATGTATTAGTAGTAATAGCAGTAGTAAATTAGTCATTTTTGTAAATGTGTTAGTAATGTATAAGTAATAATGTCCATACTTTTAACATATAATTAATAATAATTCTAACGTATAAGTAATAATGTGAATAATTGTAGTGTATAGGCAGTATTTTTAATAATTGTCATTTGTAAGCAGTGATTTTCATAAGTAATGTTTATTATTGTAATGTATAAGTAATAATAATCTTAATAATGTTAAAATAAGTAATCTTTATTATTGTAATGTATAAGTCATAATAATCTTAATAATGTTAAAAAATCATAATGTATTAGGTATTGAGTTAATAATTGTCTTGTTTAAGTAATAATAATTGTGATGTATCAGTCATAATGTTAATAGAAATAGAAAGCCTTAATTTTCATTGCATATTAACAAGGATGCTACCTATACAACGGAATTGCGGGGGCTACTCTTAAGGTGCAGACGAGAAATACAGGTAATAATTGTGTTTGCATAGCAAACAACATTTATGCAACAGGATTGTTGCATAACACGATAATTGTGATATATAGATAAAAATAGTAGTCGTAAAGTAGTTATTTTTATAATAGTAATGTATACGTGATAACATTCATCATTTTGATGTATAAATAATAATAATTGAAATGTATTAGTAATAAAGTAACCATGATGTATTAGTAATAATGTTAATAATCGCACCATACTAGTAGAAACAGTAGTTATTTTAATTGTAGCAATGTAACATTAATGTTCATAATTTTAAAGGATGATTGATAATAATTATAAAGTATCAGTGATAATGTTGATAATTATAATGTATCAGTGATGTTTGTAATTCTAATGTATCAGTAATAATGTTAATAATTCTAATGTAACAGTGATAATGTTTGTAATTATAATGTATCAGTGATCATGTATATAATTATAATGTATCAGTGATAATGTTGATAATTCTAATGTATCAGTAATAATGTTAATAATTATAATGTATCAGTGATAATGTTAATAATTATAATGTATCAGTGATCATGTATATAATTATAATGTATCAGTGATAATGTTGATAATTATAATGTATCAGTGATCATGTATATAATTATAATGTATCAGTGATAATGTTGATAATTATAATGTATCAGTAATAATGTTTGTAATTCTAATGTATCAGTAATAATGTTTATAATTATAATGTATCAGTGATAATGTTTGTAATTCTAATGTATCAGTGATAATGTTGATAATTATAATGTATCAGTAATAATGTTTATAATTCTAATGTATCAGTAATAATGTTTGTAATTCTAATGTATCAGTGATAATGTTGATAATTATAATGTATCAGTAATAATGTTTGTAATTCTAATGTATCAGTGATAATGTTGATAATTATAATGTGTCAGTAATAATGTTTGTAATTCTAATGTATCAGTGATAATGTTGATAATTATAGTGTGTCAGTAATAATGTTAATAATGCCAATGTAACAGTGATAATGTTTATAATTCTAATGTATCAGTGATAATGTTGCTAATCATAATGTATCAGTGATAATGTTTGTAATTCTAATGTACCAGTAATAATGTTTATAATTCTAATGTATCAATAATAATGTTTGTAATTCTAATGTATCAGTAATAATGTTAATAATTATAATGTATCAGTGATCATGTTTGTAATTCTAATGTATCAGAAATAATGTTGATAATTAGAAAGTATCAGTAATAATGTTAATAATTATAATGTATCAGTGATCATGTATATAATTATAATGTATCAGTGATAATGTCAGTAACTGCTGTATAAGTAGCAAAAGGAGTAGTAGCCATCTTGTAATTTGTAATTTTAATAATAGTCATGTAAATTATTGTAATAATTGTAGCATTTTAGTAATTCTGTCAATAATTGTTATATTTAATAACAATTATGTTGTATTAGTAATCATTTTAATAATTGTCATGTTTTAGTAGCACTTTTGATCATTTTTGTGTTTTTTGTAATAATGTTAATAACTGTGCTGTATTAGTAGTAGTAGTAAAGTAGTAATTTAGAAAGAAATGTAAAATTAATGTTCAAAATTTAAATATATAATTAATAATAATTGTTATGTATTAGAAATAATCTTAGTAGTTGTAACACATTAGTAATAACATTATTAACTTTAATGTATCAGTAATAACGTAATAATTAGTAATAATACTTTTTCTGTTTTAGTAGTAATAGTACCAGTAAAGTAGTAATTTCAGTATGAGTATTGTAAATATAAATGTTCACAGTTTTAATGTATGATTAACAATAATAGTTGATATCATAATTGTATTAGTAATTATGTTAATAACTATGGTGTATATGTTTTCATTTGGAAAACTGTAATGTGTAAGTAGCAATTTTAATAATAATAATATAGAAGTAATGATAAGTAATGTTTATTATTGAAATGTATAAGTAATAATGATCATAATGTATTAGTAATACATTTAATAATTGTAGTGAATGAGTAGTTATAAAAATAATTGTAGCGTTTAATGACTTTTGTTAATTATTATTGTGTTTTAGTAATAACAATGGTGATGTATTAGTGATCGCTTTAATAACTGTAATGTATAAGTTGCAGTTTTGACAATTAACATGTATTCAAAGTAATATGAGTTATTGTAATGCCATAGTAATAATGTTAATGATAACACATAAGAAATAATGTTTGGAACTGTACTGTCTTAGTAATAATGTTAATGATTGTAATGTATTGATAATAATGTCACAGTATCAATCAATCAATTCAATTTCAATCAATCAATTTTATTTATAAAGCCCAATATCACAAATCACAATTTGCCTCACAGGGCTTTACAGCATACGACATCCCTCTGTCCTTATGACCCTCACAGCGGATCAGGAAAAACTCCCCAAAAAACCCTTTAACGGGGAAAAAAGTAATTAACATTATAACTACGCTGTGTTGATCGACTGTCGGTTGCTTTGTAATGTGAGCGAGAAAACAAGCTAAGGTTAGCCCGCTAGCTGTAACTAGGCTCTGTTGTACAGATCTGCTGTTGGTTGCTTTGTAACATTAGCTGATAAATTAATCTGCAAATGTCAAGCCTGCTAATTTAGCGGCCAAATTAACCCTGGAGTCGGGATGAATTAAATGACGTTAATCACTTAAAACAGTATTTTGCTACGTTAGCTAGCTAGCTATTTGCCTGCATCAGCAAGCATTCTAACGTTTACTAACATTAGCTAGCTAAAACTAGAATATATTTCACATTTACTCGCACTGCAGTACTTCCTGTAAACTGTCAGTACTTCCTGTGAACTCTCAGCACTTCCTGTAGTATCAGTACTTTGTGTAAACTTTCAGTACTTCCTGTAGAATTAGTACTTTTGTAAAGTGTCAGTACTTCCTGTAAACTTTCAGTACTTCCTGTAGTATTACTACTTTTGTAAAGTGTCAGTACTTCCTGTAAACTTTCAGTACTTCCTGTAGTATTAGTAGTTCCTGTAAACATATTGTACCACAATAGCCGTAATTATAATTATAATATTATTACTTTCATTAATGTTGTTGTAAGCTACTGTCATTACCTGCATCTCTCTCTCTGTCTCTCTCTCTCTGTCTCTCTCTCTGTCTGATTGTGTCATACGGATTACTGTTAATTTATTATGCTGATCTGTTCTGTACGACATCTATTGCACGTCTGTCCGTCCTGGAAGAGGGATCCCTCCTCAGTTGCTCTTCCTGAGGTTTCTACCGTTTTTTTTTCCCTGTTAAAGGGTTTTTGGGGAGTTTTTCCTGATCAGCTGTGAGGGTCATAAGGACAGAGGGATGTCGTATGCTGTAAAGCCCTGTGAGGCAAATTGTGATTTGTGATGTTGGGCTTTATAAATAAAATTGATTGATTGATTGATTGATAGATAAACTGTCAGTACTTCCTGTAAACTGTCAGTACTTCCTGTAGTACGCTAACGCCATGTCTCTGTGTGTGTCCAGGCGGATGTTCCCGGTCCTGAAGGTCAGCGTCTCCGGTCTGGACCCCAGCTCCATGTACTCCTTCCTGTTGGACTTTGTGCCGGCTGACGGCTGCCGCTGGAAGTTTGTGAATGGAGAGTGGGTGGCGGCAGGGCGGGCGGAGGGCCGCAGCGAGGGTCGGGGACATGGCGGCATCTACATCCACCCCGACTCGCCAAACTTCGGAGCTCACTGGATGAAGGCGGCCGTGACCTTCAACAAGGTCAAACTCACTAACAAGGTCAACGGAGGAGGACAGGTGAGGACACCTGAACACTGTCCGTCCCTCTTTCTTTTCTTCCTCACTGTGCTCCTCATCCCCCTCTTCCTCTTCCTCTGCCTCTTCCTCCTCTTCATTATCAAGATGTCCATGACAACAGTGCCTTTTCTTCTTCTCTGTTTGTAGTTCTTCATCTTCTTCATCTTCATCATTGTCGTTTTACTTTTTCTTCGTCTTCATCGAATGTTCATCTTTGTTTTCGTGTTCTTCCTCTTCTTCGTCTTTTTCTTCATCATCTTCGTCTTCCTCTTCTTCATCATTGTCATCATCTTTGTCTATGTCTTCCTCTTCCTCTTCTTCATCATTGTCATTGTCTTCTTCTTCTTCTTCTTCTTCTTCTTCTCCTTCATCATCATTGTCTTTGTCACAATGTTCTTTTGCTTTTTCCTTGTCTTCGTCTTTTTCTTCTTCATTTTTGTGTTCATCTTCGTCTTCGTCATCCTTGTCTTCTTCATCTTTGTCTTCATCTTCTTCTTCTTCATCTTCTTCTTCTTTATCTTCTTCTTTATCACCTTTTCCTCTCCATCTTCATCTCTTTCTTCTTCCTGTCTTTGGGCCTGTCCCATTTCTGACCCTTAAATCTTCCTCTTGGTACTGAGTGCCCTCGTTTGTGAGATAACCCTTGATTAGGGAAGAGATCTTTCCCTAAGAAATGGGACACCACCTCATGCAAGTCGCCGTGGCCAACAAGCAGGCCTACGTCATGTGTAGTAGCGACGCAATGAGAATGCTGTCTCCAGCGCTTGTGTTGTGGCGTGTGCTCTTTATTCTTCTCTGTCTGATGAATCAACATCGTCATGTTCTACTTTTTCTTTGTCTTCGTCTTCTCCTTCTTCATTTTCATCTCTTTCTTCTTCCTCTTAATCTTCTTCGTCTTCTTCTTGTTCTTCATCATTGTCTTCATCTCCTTCGTCATCTTCATCATCCCTGATGTTCTTCCTCTTCCTCTCTGTCTGTAGTTCATCATCTTTTTCTTCTTCCTCTCTTTTCCCTCCGACTCTTCTTCTTCTGTGTTGTATGATCCGTCTCTTCATGTCAAGAGCGTCTCTTCCTCCTCCTCTTCTTCCTCTGCCTCCTCTTCCTCCTTCTCTCTCTCTCTCTCTCTCTCTGTATGGAGTGGGCGAGAGACTACCGCCTGTAATTAAGCACTTCAGTCGCTCTCCTCGCTCTACTTCACCTGCTCGCCCCCTCGTAACCACGGGAACCGGATAAACAGCTCTTAATTGGCCGGCGGCAGTTTAATGCACTTCCTGTCGAGAGGCCTTCACACACACACACACACACACACACTAGAAAATTGGCAATAACATTGTTTATATTTACCCCATTATCACACACACACACACACACGATAACACACACACGCACACACTGTGCTGGAACATGACAGCGGCCGCCGCGGCAGCAGCTCGGACATAATGAAATAATTGCTCAGCTTATTTGTACATTATGGTAATTATGTTTTTTACTGGGAAATTAATTTACCCATCATGCTTCAGATGGACGACGGAGTGGGAGAGGTAAACTATATACACACACACACACACACACACACACAGAGTGGTGGGGTCAGCCAGCCTCTCAATCTGAATAGAAAACAGTTTGTTTTTGTGTGTCGGCCTGGAGAGCTGGGATTGGTTAATTGGACCTCGTTAGTGAGGGGGAGGAGGAGGAGGAGGAGGAGGAGGAGGAGGGGGGGGGGGGGTTGATGGAGAGAAAAGACAGATGGATAAAAGAGGGGTTTGGGCCAAAAGACAAAGATGGCTCAGCTCCATAAACTCTACAGCTGGATCACTCTGTGTTTTTCATTCAGTCACAGGAGCTCCCGAAACTTTGCTCTGCTCTGTGTATGTGTGTTTGTGTACACAGATAAATACACACAAATACTACACACTGATACACACATATGACTGTGAAGTACTTGTACTCGAGTATTTCCTGTTTATGCTACATTATATTTTCACTCTACGACGTCTTACAGAGACAGAGTACATCCATCCTCTCCTCCAGGTCTTGGTGGCAGCAGATGTCCCTCTCCTCAGCTCCTTCCTCCAGCTCCTCCTGGAGGACCCCGAGGTGTTCCCAGACCAGATGAGATCTATAATCCCTCCAGTGTGTTCTGGGTCTGCCCCGGGGCCTCCTACCAGCTGGACCAGGAGGATCCTGATCAGATGATGAACCACCTCAACATGAAGGAGCAGCGGCTCTACTCCGAGCTCCCTCCAGATGTCTGACTCCTCCCCCTATCTCTAAGGCTGAGCCCAGACACCCTACAGAGGAAACTCATTTCAGACGCTTGTACCTGTGACCTCATTCTTTCAGTCACTACCCAGAGCTCATGACCATAGGTGAGGGTTGGGACGTAGATAGACCAGGAAATCAAAAGCTTTGCCTTCTGGCTCAGCTTCCTCTGAAACATGACGGTTTGGTGCAGCGCTATCATCACTGCAGACACCGCACCAAACCACTGATCCGTCTCACGCTCCATTCTACCCTCACAGTGAACAAGACCCCGAGATACTTGAACTCCTTCTCTTGGGACATTAAGATAAGATTTCTAAAGATGTGTAAACTTTATTGATCCCACACTTGGGAAATTCACATGTCACAGCAGCTCAAAGCACAGACTGAAAGTGGAGAGTGACAATGTATACTTAAATAAAAAAAATAAAAAATAAACTCTCTCCCAACCCAGAGGGAACAATCCACTGTTCTCCAGCAGAGAACCATGACCTCAGACTGGGAGGAGCTGACTCTGCAAACTGCCCCAGGTCATGCTGGAGGTCACGGTGTGATGAAGCCAACAGAACCAGGTCATCTGCAAACAGCAGAGACACAATCCTGAGGTTGCTGAACTAGACCCCTTCCTCCCCCCAACTGCACCTCGAGATCCTGTCCATGAAAATCACAAATAGGATTGGTGACAACTCTGGCAGAGGAAGAGCACCCACTTAGAACATGTTTGATTTTGTGCCAAGTGTACGAATGCAGCTCTCACTTTGGTCATACAGGGACTGGATGGGTCATAGCAGCAGCCCTGTTACCCCATATCTCGCAGTATCCCCAACAAGACCCCCAGAGGGACGCAGTCAAAAGGCTTCTTCAACTCCACAAAACACATGTAGACTGGATGGACAAACTCCCATGCCCCCTCCAGCAGCCCTACGAGGGAAAACACCGGTGATCTCATTTTAAGGATAAGGATAAGGTTAAACTTTATTGTCCAAGGAGGGAAATTTGTCTTGGACAATAGTGCCACAGCTGCAATTACAGTTCATCACTCATATGTATCACAATGCAATAAAGTAATCGTACAATTGTACAATAACATTACAGGACACTCTATATAACATATATTGCACCGCCCCACTAAAAGTGTATAAGTCCTCAAACACAGATAATTGCACTGACTGTGACTGTATTACACAGATTAAATAAAAAACTTACAATAAAAGAAAATAAATAGAACAGTAACTACTGTCCTTGCAGCTCATTCTCCTAAAATTATTCATTAATAAAACACTGCATAAGATCCATACTAAAAATGTACAGACAAGAGCCAAACATACAGACAAGAGCCAAACAGACGGACAAGAGCCAAATGTTCGGACAAGAGCCAAACATACAGACAAGAGCCAAACAGACGGACAAGAGCCAAATGTTCGGACAAGAGCCAAACATACAGACAAGAGCCAAACAGACGGACAAGAGCCAAATGTTCAGACAAGAGCCAAACATACAGACAAGAGCCAAACATACAGACAAGAGCCAAACAGACGGACAAGAGCCAAACATACAGACAAGAGCCAAATGTTCGGACAAGAGCCAAACATACAGACAAAAGTTAAATGTTCGGACAAGAGCCAAACAGACGGACAAGAGCCAAACATACAGACAAGAGCCAAACGTTCGGACAAGAGCCAAACATACAGACAAGAGCCAAACAGACGGACAAGAGCCAAACATACAGACAAGAGCCAAACAGACGGACAAGAGCCAAATGTTCGGACAAGAGCCAAACATACAGACAATAGCCAAACAGACGGACAAGAGCCAAATGTTCGGACAAGAACCAAATGTTTGGACAAGAGCCAAATATACAGACAAGAGCCAAATGTTTGGACAAGAGCCAAATGTTTGGACAACAGCCTAATGTTCGGACAAGAGACAAATGTACGGACAAGAGCCTAACAAACGAACAGGAGCCAAATGTTCGGACAAGAGCCAAACAGACGGACAAGAGCCAAATGTTCAGACAAGAGCCAAACATACAGACAAGAGCCAAACATACAGACAAGAGCCAAACAGACGGACAAGAGCCAAACATACAGACGAGCCAAACATACAGACAAGAGCCAAATGTTCGGACAAGAGCCAAACATATAGACAAGAGCCAAATGTTCGGACAAGAGCCAAACATACAGACAAAAGCCAAACAGACGGACAAGAGCCAAACAGACGGACAAGAGCCAAACATACAGACAAGAGCCAAATGTTCGGACAAGAGCCAAACAGACGGACAAGAGCCAAACATACAGACAAGAGCCAAATGTTCGGACAAGAGCCAAACATACAGACAAAAGCCAAACAGACGGACAAGAGCCAAACAGACGGACAAGAGCCAAACATACAGACAAGAGCCAAATGTTCGGACAAGAGCCAAACAGACGGACAAGAGCCAAACATACAGACAAGAGCCAAATGTTCGGACAAGAGCCAAACATACAGACAAGAGCCAAACAGACGGACAAGAGCCAAACATACAGACAAGAGCCAAACAGACGGACAAGAGCCAAATGTTCGGACAAGAGCCAAACATACAGACAATAGCCAAACAGACGGACAAGAGCCAAATGTTCAGACAAGAACCAAATGTTTGGACAAGAGCCAAATATACAGACAAGAGCCAAATGTTTGGACAAGAGCCTAATGTTCGGACAAGAGACAAATGTACGGACAAGAGCCAAACATACGGACAAGAGCCTAACAAACGAACAGGAGCCAAATGTTCGGACAAGAGCCAAACATACAGACAAAAGTTAAATGTTCGGACAAGAGCCAAACAGACGGACAAGAGCCAAACATACAGACAAGAGCCAATTGTTCGGACAAGAGCCAAACATACAGACAAAAGTTAAATGTTCGGACAAGAGCCAAACAGACGGACAAGAGCCAAACATACAGACAAGAGCCAAATGTTCGGACAAGAGCCAAACATACAGACAAGAGCCAAACAGACGGACAAGAGCCAAACATACAGACAAGAGCCAAACAGACGGACAAGAGCCAAATGTTCGGACAAGAGCCA
Source organism: Epinephelus lanceolatus (assembly GCF_041903045.1). NCBI lineage: Eukaryota > Metazoa > Chordata > Actinopteri > Perciformes > Serranidae > Epinephelus > Epinephelus lanceolatus. The sequence goes on along the minus strand of NC_135757.1, from coordinate 281,773 downwards.
AACATACAGACAATAGCCAAACAGACGGACAAGAGCCAAATGTTCGGACAAGAACCAAATGTTTGGACAAGAGCCAAATATACAGACAAGAGCCAAATGTTTGGACAAGAGCCAAATGTTTGGACAACAGCCTAATGTTCGGACAAGAGACAAATGTACGGACAAGAGCCTAACAAACGAACAGGAGCCAAATGTTCGGACAAGAGCCAAACAGACGGACAAGAGCCAAATGTTCAGACAAGAGCCAAACATACAGACAAGAGCCAAACAGACGGACAAGAGCCAAACATACAGACGAGCCAAACATACAGACAAGAGCCAAATGTTCGGACAAGAGCCAAACATACAGACAAGAGCCAAATGTTCGGACAAGAGCCAAACATACAGACAAAAGCCAAACAGACGGACAAGAGCCAAACAGACGGACAAGAGCCAAACATACAGACAAGAGCCAAATGTTCGGACAAAAGCCAAATGTTCGGACAAGAGCCAAACAGACGGACAAGAGCCAAACATACAGACAAGAGCCAAATGTTCGGACAAGAGCCAAACATACAGACAAGAGCCAAACAGACGGACAAGAGCCAAACATACAGACAAGAGCCAAACAGACGGACAAGAGCCAAATGTTCGGACAAGAGCCAAACATACAGACAATAGCCAAACAGACGGACAAGAGCCAAATGTTCAGACAAGAACCAAATGTTTGGACAAGAGCCAAATATACAGACAAGAGCCAAATGTTTGGACAAGAGCCTAATGTTCGGACAAGAGACAAATGTACGGACAAGAGCCAAACATACGGACAAGAGCCTAACAAACGAACAGGAGCCAAATGTTCGGACAAGAGACAAATGTACGGACAAGAGCCAAACATACGGACAAGAGCCTAACAAACGAACAGGAGCCAAATGTTCAGACAAGAGCCAAACATACGGACAAGAGCCAAATGTTCGGACAAGAACCAAATGTTTGGACAAGAGCCAAATATACGGACAAGAGCCAAACATTCGGACAAGAGCCAAAGAGACGGACAAGAGCCAAATGTTCGGACAAGAGCCAAATGTTCGGACAAGAGCCAAATATACAGACGGACAAGAGCCAAACGTACGGGACAAGAGCCAAACGTACGGACAAGAGCCAAATGTTCAGACAAGAGCCAAACATACAGACAAGAGCCAAACATACAGACAAGAGCCAAATGTTCGGACAAGAGCCAAACATACAGACAAGAGCCAAACATACGGACAAGAGCCAAATGTTCGGACAAGAGCCAAACATACAGACAAGAGCCAAACATACAGACAAGAGCCAAATGTTCGGACAAGAGCCAAACATACAGACAAGAGCCAAATGTTTGGACAAGAGCCAAATGTTCGGACAAGAGCCAAACATACAGACAAGAGCCAAACATACAGACAAGAGCCAAACATACGGACAAGAGCCAAATATACAGACAAGAGCCAAATGTTTGGACAAGAGCCTAATGTTCGGACAAGAGACAAATGTACGGACAAGAGCCAAACATACGGACAAGAGCCTAACAAACGAACAGGAGCCAAATGTTCGGACAAGAGCCAAACATACAGACAAGAGCCAAATGTTCGGACAAGAACCAAATGTTTGGACAAGAGCCAAATATACGGACAAGAGCCAAATGTTCGGATGAGAGAAAAATGTTTGGACAAGAGCCAAACGTACGGACAAGAGCCAAACATACCGACAAGAGCCATATATACGAACAAAAGCCAAATGTTCGGACAAGGGCCAAACGTTTGGACAAAGGCCAAACGTTCAGACATGACCCAAATGTACAGACAAGAGCCAAACATACGGACAAGAGCCATATGTACGAACAAAAGCCAAATGTTCGGACAAGGGCCAAACGTTTGGACGAGAGACAAATGTACGGACAAAAGCCAAACATACGAACAAGAGCCATATGTACGAACAAAAGCCACATTTTTGGACAAGGGCCAAACATACAGACAAGGGCCAAATGTACAGACAAGAGCCAAACGTACAGACAAGAGCCAAACATACTGACAAGAGCCAAATGTTCGGACAAGAGCCATATGTACGAACAAAAGCCAAATGTTGGGACAAGGGCCAAACGTTTGGACAAAGGCCAAACGTTCAGACATGACCCAAACGTACAGACAAGAGCCAAACATACGGACAAGAGCCATATGTACGAACAAAAGCCAAATGTTCGGACAACGGCCAAACGTTTGGACGAGAGACAAAAGTACGGACAAGAGCCAAACATATGGACAAGAGCCATATGTATGAACAAAAGCCACATTTTCGGACAAGGGCCAAACGTACAGACAAGAGCCAAACGTACGTACAAGAGCCAAATGTACTGACAAGAGCCAAACGTTTGGACAAGAGCCATATGTACGAACAAAAACCAAATGTTGGGACAAGGGCCAAACGTTTGGACGAGAGACAAATGTAGGGACAAGAGCCATACCTACGAACAAAAGCCACATTTTCGGACAAGGGCCAAATGTACAGACAAGAGCCAGATGTACTGACAAGAGCCAGATGTACTGACAAGAGCCAAACGTTTGGACAAGAGCCATATGTACGAACAAAAGCCAAATGTTGGGACAAGGGCCAAACGTTTGGACGAGAGACAAATGTACGGACAAGAGCCAAACATACGGACAAGAGCCTAACAAACGAACAGGAGCCAAATGTTCGGACAAGAGCCAAACATACAGACAAGAGCCAAACATACGGACAAGAGCCAAATGTTCGGACAAGAACCAAATGTTTGGACAAGAGCCAAATATACGGACAAGAGCCAAATGTTCGGATGAGAGAAAAATGTTTGGACAAGAGCCAAACGTACGGACAAGAGCCAAACGTACGGGACAAGAGCCAAACGTACGGACAAGAGCCAAACATACCGACAAGAGCCATATATACGAACAAAAGCCAAATGTTCGGACAAGGGCCAAACGTTTGGACAAAGGCCAAACGTTCAGACATGACCCAAACGTACAGACAAGAGCCAAACATACGGACAAGAGCCATATGTATGAACAAAAGCCAAATGTTCGGACAAGGGCCAAACGTTTGGACGAGAGACAAATGTACGGACAAAAGCCAAACTTACGGACAAGAGCCAAACATACGAACAAGAGCCATATGTACGAACAAAAGCCACATTTTTGGACAAGGGCCAAACATACAGACAAGGGCCAAATGTACAGACAAGAGCCAAACGTACAGACAAGAGCCAAACATACTGACAAGAGCCAAATGTTCGGACAAGAGCCATATGTACGAACAAAAGCCAAATGTTGGGACAAGGGCCAAACGTTTGGACAAAGGCCAAACGTTCAGACATGACCCAAACGTACAGACAAGAGCCAAACATACGGACAAGAGCCATATGTACGAACAAAAGCCAAATGTTCGGACAAGGGCCAAACGTTTGGACGAGAGACAAAAGTACGGACAAGAGCCAAACATATGGACAAGAGCCATATGTATGAACAAAAGCCACATTTTCGGACAAGGGCCAAACGTACAGACAAGAGCCAAACGTACGTACAAGAGCCAAATGTACTGACAAGAGCCAAACGTTTGGACAAGAGCCATATGTACGAACAAAAACCAAATGTTGGGACAAGGGCCAAACGTTTGGACGAGAGACAAATGTACGGACAAGAGCCATACCTACGAACAAAAGCCACATTTTCGGACAAGGGCCAAATGTACAGACAAGAGCCAGATGTACTGACAAGAGCCAAACGTTTGGACAAGAGCCATATGTACGAACAAAAGCCAAATGTTGGGACAAGGGCCAAACGTTTGGACGAGAGACAAATGTACGGACAAGAGCCAAACATACGGACAAGAGCCGTACGTACGAACAAAAGCCACATTTTCGGACAAGGGCCAAACGTACAGACAAGAGCCAAACGTACGGACAAGAGCCAAACTGTGACAGCCTGTGAGCCAGGTGCCCGACGTACCCCCTGGACACACCTATTTACACACCCACTACTCACTGATTTGTCCGTGGTTCGTGGCTTCATTCAAAGTAATCTGCTTCCGTGTTCAGTCCTGGTCCTGGTTATGTATGACAAACCATCTGACAAACCATCATCCTATGATCAGGCTGCTCACTACTTAATATTGACTCACTACCTCTAGCACCGTGTCGCTCTGGCTGTCAGCTGACGTCACCATCTGTGGAGTCAGTCTAAAGGCACCAGCAGAAGGAAAATCCGGAACGGATTCCGTACTGACTGATGTGACTGACGACCGTGAGTGAATGATTTTGTGTTGACTTAAAAGTAATGTTTTTGTTTTGTACTGTGTATCTTGTTAAAATGTGTTTTTCACACTGTGTTGGTGTATTGCTCAAATGGCCCTCCAAACTGAGGTTGTTTGGTTGTGTTTCCTGTAGGCACCGGGTTTACCCCTGGAGTGCTGAGGTCTTCAGGAAAACCTGAACTGGAGTATTCTTTTTTTTTTCTTCTATTTTGTTTTGTGGGCACTGGATATGAACTGTGAATTAATCCTGCATGAACTCTGAATGCTCCACAACAGTGAAGAACTTCTGAATACATTGAATGTGCAATGAAATATTGTGTTTGTGTGTTTTCTATGATCATATTGTGTTCTTGTTTCATGCTGGGTTATTTATTTATTTATTCAATGTTGAGGGTGCATATTTTGAGTGTGTGTCCTGGTGTGTGTGTTTGACTGAAACAAACAAACAAACAAAAACAATCCTAGATGTCAGGAGGGATACCTGACTGGCACCCCTTAAAAACCAATCTCTCAAGTCAAACCGTCACATAAAATAATGGCACCCCAGACGGGACCTGAAGAAAATAAACATTGAACGGCAAAGAAGATAAACCCAGGCATGTTGTGAGAAAGGAATCATCTTTATTTCTGGAACTGCTTAAAAAAAAAACACACACAAAATGGCTGCTAATGGGAAGGACAGAGGAACAATGGAGGTTCCCTTATATCCTGTGGCCGCTCAACAGTTGGATCACACCTCTCACACTATATTGGACATGGAGCTCACACAATATCCTGAGCTGGTAGGACCTTTCACTCCTCAAGAGGGTGTCAGAGAGGCTCTGAGAGAAAGCATGGAGAAATTCATGAAACCATTTACAACTCCCACTGAGCCAGTCACGGCTCCAAGCACCGTGGTCCAGCAGCAGCAAACAAGAGCTCGGGACAAGAGCCAAACATACAGACAAGTGCCAAATGTACAAATAAAAGCCAAACGTACGAACAAGAGCCAAACATACTGACAAGAGCCATATGTACAAATAAAAGCCATATGTACGAACAAGAGCCAAACATACTGACAAGAGCCATATGTACGAATAAAAGCCAAACGTACGGACAAGAGCCAAACATACTGACAAGAGCCATATGTACGAATAAAAGCCAAACGTACGGACAAGAGCCAAACATACAGACAAGAGCCATATGTACGAATAAAAGCCAAACGTACGGACAAGAGCCAAACATACAGACAAGAGCCATATGTACAAATAAAAGCCAAATGTACGAACAAGAGCCAAACATACTGACAAGAGCCATATGTACGAACAAGAGCCAAACATACAGACAAGAGCCATATGTACGAACAAAAGCCAAACGTTCGGACAAGAGCCAAATGTACTGACAAGAGCCATATGTACGGACAAGAGCCATATGTACGAATAAAAGCCAAACATACAAACAAGAGCCAAACATACAGACGAGAGCTTTATGCACGAATAAAAGCCAAACGTTCGGACAAGAGCCAAACGTTCGGACAAGAGCCAAACATACAGACAAGAGCCATGTGTACGAACAAAAGCCAAACGTTCGGACAAGAGCCAAATGTACTGACAAGAGCCAAACGTTCGGACAAGAGCCAAACGTACAGATGAGCCAAACGTTCAGAAAACAGCCAAATGTACTGACAAAGTCAAACTTACGGACAAGAGCCAAACATTCAGACAAGAGCCACACGTTCAGAAAACAGCCAAATGTACTGACAAAGCCAAATGTTTGGACAAGAGCCAAACGTACGGACAAGAGCCATATGTACACAGTGTTCTTAAATGAGACGTCTGGTCCACTGTTCCACATCCAGAACAGAGTCCACATCACTTGTTCAACAATTGGTCTGAGCCTCATGTTTAGCACCCTGAAGTAGACTTTCTTGAGGAAGCTGAGCAGTGTGATACCCCGATAATTGCAGCACACCCCCCGGTCCACTTTTTCAAAAATACGATTCACCACTCTGGTCTGTCAACACATTCTCACTGCGACCTCATCACATGTCCACATTTGGTCATGGACTTTCCATGTCCACATATGACATCCAAGGTACCTTGGGTGTGTTGGTTGTTGATGTTCTGGGAAGCCGTGTCAACTTCACCCTGTTACATGCAATGTCAATTTTCCCCCCTTGAAAGTCGGTGGTTTTTGGACCCATCCACCACCCCTCCCACCCCTGCTTTGACTTTCGCCGCCTTAACTTTCATTGTTGTCCTGCCGCATTTCCTTAAAACACTGCTGGACGCAGTTTAAAAATAATGGTGACTGGCCGTGTAACATGCTGACGGACAGGGGCCTCAGCCAGATGTTCCCTGTTCACCCTCACTACACGTTTGGGTTTACCTGGTCTGTCCAGCAGCCTCCCCACCATCTGATCCAACTCACCACCAGGTGGTGATCAGTTGACAGCTCTGCTACTCTCTTCATCTGAGTGTCCGAGACAAACGTCTGCTGATCTGATGATATGACCATGAAAATCAATCACTGATCTTTGGCCATGGGTGTTCTTGTACCAGGTATACTTATGAGCCTCCCTGTGCTTGAACATGGTGGTCTTTTTGGCTAATCCATGACTTATTGCCCACGTAAACATTGAAGCCCCTTAGAAGAACTACAGAGTCCCTGGTTACCCTTCTAGGACACCACCCAAAGACTCTGAGAAGACCGGGTACTCTGAACTGCTGTTTGGCGCTCCTCTCAGCAACTTGGTAACACAGCGGTGCTCAGCCAGGAGCTTGTGGGTATCCCCACACCTGCCCCTTGTCATAGGCAGTTCTGGAAAAGGTGAGAGTCCAGCACCTCTCCAGGACTTTGGTTAAAGAACCACCACTGTACATATAGGTGAGCCCAACTATAGCTTGTTGGTACTACTCCACCTCCCACACCAGCTTCTGTTCCTTCCCCACCACGTCTGTAAACTTTACCCGACCTCAGTACCCATGCCTTCCATCCAGAGGTGGGTCCACAGGGTGGTGGCTCTGTGTAGAGTGTTTGTGCTGTATCCAGCAGAGCCCCGTTGGTTCAGGCCTGACCACCAGACACTCACTGGTTAGCTCCCCTACTGGTTTCTGGGCAAGGTGCTACAACTGCTTTCTTGCTGATTCATATGGAATCCATGAATTCCTCTCAGTCTGGCCCCGCCCCTTTTTAAACTAGATTATTGATAACTGATGGTTATGGTAAAACCTTGGCGTCAGTACAACGGTGTACGAACACATGTCTCTGTCTCCGTGTGTCCTCAGATCATGTTGAACTCTCTCCATAAGTACGAGCCACAGCTCCACATCGTGTGTGTCGGCTCACGTCATCGTCTCGTCTCCAATGTGTCCTTCAAGGAGACGCAGTTCATTGCCGTCACCGCCTACCAGAACGAAGAGGTACTCACACACATACTGTACATACACACGTACAAGTACACACACGTACAAGTATATACTAAATTCTTCAAGGATTAACTGATCAGAATTTGGTGGAGTTAAATTTCATTCAATTTCATTAAAAATCTTGATCAAATGTTACTCCGAGGTTTCTTACGGTAGTGCTAGTGCCAGAGCAATGCCATCTAGAGAAACTATGTCATCAGATAAAGAGTCTTTGAGTTGTTTGGGACCAAGAACAATAACTTCAGTTTTGTCTGAATTTAACATCAGGAAATTGGTGCTCATCCAAGTTTTTATGTCTTTAAGGCAATTATGAAGTTTAGTTAAAGCAGCTGTGCAGAACTTTTTACCATTAATAAAACTGTCCCTAGTTCGTTTCACCCCCCCTTGAAGATCCGCATATTTATTTGAACCCAACAGCGACAAAAAAGCCTTTCTCTATATGGCTATTTAGTGTAGCCTCGCTCGGGTCGGACCCACAGCGGAAGTCAGCAAACCAGAATACGGCACCCGAGGCAGAAGTGATTATGCTCGCCCGCAGCAGCCCGCAGCGATTAAACCACAGAAGAAGGAGCCGTGTTTACAGTGTTCTTTGAGTAAGCAGTACGCAGCGGGCATTGCTGAACACGTAACACCTAACAGTTTTACCAGATGTATCTATGAGGACTTGGTTGTAATTTTGATGTCATGGAGGATGACGCAGGAGCATCATGTAAAATGATCTGTGACTGTGACCATGAACACAAATATACAGCAGGCAGTTGTCCTCAGATTATAAGAAATTCAGAGCTACACCAGAACATTTATGAACAGGTCTTACATTACTACTAATTTGTGTGTAACGTTAGCATGTTAGCATGTTTCCACTAATTACTTGGACTGACCTAACGTTAGTAGCGTTAGCTTTGCAAGCGAAGGCTGCAGGTAACAGCTTTGCTGTGTTAGGATTATGTTATGTCTTCACTGTGTATCTTCACATAAAAGAATACTCCGACGATTTGGGAGTTATGCCCTTTCTCTATCATTTTCATATTGAGACAACATGATCGATATCTTTTTTGTGTCTGTACGTCCAGTGGCTGGGTCTCAGCGGTTAGCATTGCGCTTATAGGGGGTCAGTACATCCTGCGCTGTGATCCGCGGAGGGATACACTGGTGAGCAGGCACAGACCTAGCTTGTAAACAAAACTCAGCTGTTTATTTAGCCTAGCGATTTCTCCGGACTATAGTAGCTGCAATGGACGACTTTGAACGCGATTTTGAAGAGTTTCTTGTAGCGGACACAGATCCAGAGCCATACCTGTTTGAGCCAGCGTGCACAGGTGAGGAACTCCATGTGTTGAATGTTGAGCAGGCGAGAAGAGAGGCTGAATCCTCTGCTCCCATTTTACTGCACAGAATGGGATTCGGTGCTACCATTGTTGGGGAGATATATCATCAGGAGGAAAACCGCCGCAGAGAGTGCATCACAAGGAGTGAAAACTTTGCAGCAATCACTAATCCTGGCGTGATTGAAACTTTTTACATGTTCCTAAGATGAACTGGAAAAAACGCCCCAGGCCTGCAGGACCTGATGGACAGCTTTCAGTCGGGTGAGTAATATCGTCCGTGTCGTCTCTTTGTTTGCTTTTACCGAGTGACCTAGCGTACCTGTCCCAGAGCCAGCTGCAGCTGTTGCTCACCGGTGTATCCCTCCGCGCAAGATGTACTGCTAACCGCTGTCTCAATATGAAAATGATAGAGAAAGGGCATAACTCCCAAATCGTCGGAGTATTCTTTTCACATAATAATGCGGACTCAGCAGATGACTTGTTAACTGTTTATTCCTCCTTACACCGAACATACACGGCTGCTTCTCATTGTTTCCAGTAGCACAACAACAGTTACTACATTACCCAGAATAACTTGAGGCTCACACTACTACGGTAGCCTTAGTAGCTCAAAATACACAACAGATTAGATTAGATCAGAACAGAAACACGACAGGAGAATTTACTGAGTAATTTTGCTGTTTCCACTAATTACTTGGACTGACCTGACGTTAGTTAATCCTCTCGCTCTCCAAAACAAATGCATGCGGTAATTGCCGGCTGCCGTCGGAATTTTACGACACCAGGCTGTGGGTGTCATAACGCTTCGACCAAAGGGGCGCTATAATCAACGAAAACGAAAAGTTCCACACAGCTGCTTTAATTAATTACTTTCTTCTGGCTTCATCGATAAATACAACTGAGTATCATCCGCATAACAATGGAAATTTACAGAGGAATTTCTAATGATGTTACCTAAAGGAAGCATATAGAGAGTAAATAGGATTGGTCCGAGCACAGAACCTTGCGGAACTCCAAAACAAACTTTAGTACGTAAGGATGATTCATTATGAACGTGAACAAACTGAAAACGATCAGATAAATAAGATTTAAACCAGCTTAGTGCAGAACCTTTTAGGCCAATTAAGTGATCCAGTCTCTGCAGTAGAATTTGATGGTCAATTGTGTCAAACGCTGCACTAAGATCTAATAAAACAAGTACAGAGACAAGTCCTTTGTCTGAAGCAATCAGAAGGTCATTTGTAATTTTAACTAGTGCTGTCTCAGTGCTATGATGCACTCTAAATCCTGACTGAAATTCCTCAAATAAATTATTATCATGGAGAAAATCACACAGCTGGTCTGCGACTACTTTCTCAAGGATCTTTGACAGAAAGGGAAGATTAGATATTGGTCTATAGTTGGCTAACACCTCTGGATCCAGGGTGGGCTTTTTTAGTAGAGGTTTAATTACAGCTACCTTAAAAGACTGTGGTACATAGCCTGTTAATAAGGATATATTGATCATATCTAATATATGAGTGTTAACTAAAGGAAAGACCTCCTTAAGTAGCCTAGTTGGGATGGGGTCTAAGAGACACGTTGATGATTTAGATGAAGAAATCACTGCTGTCAATTCTTGAAGAGAAATTGGGGAGAAGCAATCTAAATATATATTAGGTCTTGCAGCTGTGTTTGAGGTTAGATAGGTACTATCTGAGGACAGGAGGTCATGAATTTTGCCTCTAATAGTCAGAATTTTGTCATTAAAAAAGCTCATAAAATCATTACTGCTAAGGGCTAAAGGAATACAAGGCTCAATAGAGCTTTGACTCTCAGTCAGCCTGGCTACAGTGCTGAAAAGAAACCTGGGGTTATTCTTGTTTTCTTCTATTAATGCTGAGTAATAGTTTGCTCTGGCATTGCGGAGGCCCCTCTTACACGTTTATCCATTTGTCTCATACTGGCGAACGTGATGTCTCAAGTATGCTTTGGGGACATTTCTTCTCATTTGGCACAAATGTCCACTTTGACTTATCAGTGATCTGATCAGAATTTGGTGGTCAAAGGTCAAAAGTCACCATGACCTTGCATCCATTGCATTCTCATGAAAATAATAGCTAAAGTTGAGGATCTTGAGGGATTTTTTTCTTAATTTGGCACAAACATCCACAATGAGGCACTGATGATCTGACTACATTTTGGTGGTTGTCAAAGATGAAGGTCACTGTGACTCTGAACTTGATATCTTGAGTATACCTTGAGGTAATGTCTTCTAATTTGGCACAAACATCCACAAACTGTAACTGAAACTTGATGGGTTCACAGAGGCGGTGATTCTGGTCTGTTTGTTTATACACAGTGTTGTGTAGTAAACAACATGTAGCACTGACAGTAAACATTATCATTATATAGCTTCAGGTTTTAAAGTTATAAATAAATAACAACATGTCATAACAGGAAACAGGTGCATGTTTTTATTTACAGATAAGAATCAGTGACATGTCGGCTGTGATTGTTTTTCCGTGCAGATCACGGCTCTGAAGATCAAATACAACCCGTTCGCTAAGGCCTTCCTGGACGCCAAAGAGAGGTGAGACTGTCAGGGACTACTTTCAGCAGCGGATTGATACATGTGATAAACCCATAAACTAATAACAGTGCAGATTACTGCTGATACTTTGAGAGGAGAGTGTGACACTTAGCGCTTAGCGTTTTTCACTAGGATAATAGGTGAAGTTAGCATTAGCAGGTGATTAGAGAGTCATTATTGGCCTCAGGTGTCACTGTTTGGAGAGACCATGTCAAGTGACTCACACACACACACACACACACACACATATATACACACACATTTATACACACACACACACTGTGTTATATGGCGTTTGATTTATCCACCTCAGGAACTCGGGTGGACGGAGCTTAGCAGAGTCATCAGAGAGTCGTGTCGGGATTCAGCAATGTGAGTCTGAACATGTTTATCTTATTCTTATTCCTCTCACACAGTAATTCATTTATTTATATAAATAAATAATCATATATCGATACTAACAATTATATGTATACACAAAATATATAAACACAATATAGAATATATACAAAATGATTTATACAGTTTAAATCCAGTCTGTGTTTGTTGTTTGTTTGTAAACAGTGTGTTTAATTAATTATAATTGTATCATGATGAACCTACCAATGCAAAAGTGTCAGTGTTTATATTATATGTATTTTTATATTTTACATTTATATACAATAGAAAGAAGTATATGTATATGTTTTTATACTGATTATATAACTTGCCAAAAATGTTTCTAATTGTAAGATTGAAGATTTTAAATATTACTGTTATAAAATTGAACATTGGTTTGTAAGGAATATATATCTTTATTATTATTACAGTATATTTAAAATATAATTTCGTGGATACAAAAATACACAATAAACAGAGTGCAGGTAAAATCCAGAAAAATAAAACACGTTTCTTTACTGCAGTTTTTGTTTTAACACTTTAATTTAGAAATATATAACTGTAGTAAAATGTTAAAATGTTTGTTTCCAAATGTTTTTTATGTATTCATGTTTTAATCATGTTAAATGTATATCTGTGGATATATATATATATATATATATACATATATATATATATATATATGTATATATATAATTTTATTCTAATATTCAAAAGACATTTATAAAAACAAATTACTAATTTCAGTTTCTAATTCTTATATGTAGAAAAAAACTGTCAATTGTTAAGATTAGAATTAGAAATTAAAGTGTATTAATTATATTGATATTATATATATATTGTAGGAAATATTGATTGTTACATAATTTAGAATTTATTCTGTGGCAGCATTTAATATATATATATATATATATATGTGTGTGTGTGTGTGTGTGTGTGTCAGGCTGGTCTCTGTGCTCGGCCGGAGGGGGTGGAGCTTTTCCTTATGGCAGCAGCCTCCCGCTGACATCCCATCATCACCACGGTTACAAACACCATGGTTACCCCGGGCGACACACACCTTACCCCACCACCTACCTGCCGCACCGCACACACTCCTCAGGTGACTCCGTGTGTGTGTGTGAGGGTGTACTGTACTTTATATACATGTATTCACATTAAATATAACAAAGCACATTTATCTATAAGATGAATTAAACAGACATTTAAAAGCATTTTTATACAAACTTTACAGCTTCATTTACGATATATACACATGTAACATAATGTGTATATATATAATATACATTTATATTTAAATTATAAATATACATATTTATATATTTATTTATTTGCATATACAAGCATTAACATATATCTATATACATTTAGAGTATTTAAACAAACCCTCACATGCATTTATTTATATTTTATATAAAAACATTTATTCACATAAATACATACTGTAAATACAAACATTAGCATACATTTATACACATATACATTTAGAGTATATATACAAACATCAACATACATTTATACACATATACATTTAGAGTATATATACAAACATCAACATACATTTATACACATATACATTTAGAGTATATATACAAACATCAACATACATTTATACACATATACATTATGAGTATATATACAAACATCAACATACATTTATACACATATACATTTAGAGTATATATACTAACATCAACATACATTTATACACATATACAATTAGAGTATATATACTAACATCAACATACATTTATACACATATACATTATATATACTCATAATGTATACACATATACATTATGAGTATATATACTAACATCAACATACATTTTTACACATATATATTATGAGTATATATACTAACATCAACATACATTTATACATATATACATTATGAGTATATATACTAACATCAACATACATTTATACACATATACAATTAGAGTATATATACTAACATCAACATACATTTTTACACATATATATTATGAGTATATATACTAACATCAACATACATTTATACATATATACATTATGAGTATATATACTAACATCAACATACATTTATACACATATACAATTAGAGTATATATACTAACATCAACATACATTTATACACATATACATTATGAGTATATATACTAACATCAACATACATTTTTATACATATATATTATGAGTATATATACTAACATCAACATACATTTATACATATATACATTATGAGTATATATACAAACATCAACATACATTTATACACATATACAATTAGAGTATATATACTAACATCAACATACATTTATACACATATACATTATGAGTATATATACTAACATCAACATACATTTATACACATATACATTATGAGTATATATACTAACATCAACATACATTTATACACATATACATTATGAGTATATATACTAACATCAACATACATTTATACACATATACATTATGAGTATATATACTAACATCAACATACATTTATACACATATATATTATGAGTATATATACTAACATCAACATACATTTATACACATATACATTATGAGTATATATACTAACATCAACATACATTTTTACACATATATATTATGAGTATATATACTAACATCAACATACATTTATACACATATACATTTAGAGTATATACTAACATCATCATACATTTATACACACATACATTATGAGTATATATACTAACATCAACATACATTTATACACATATACATTTAGAGTATATATACAAACATCAACATACATGTATACACATATACATTTAGAGTATATACTAACATCAACATACATTTATACACATATACATTTAGAGTATATATACAAACATCAACATACATTTATACACATATACATTTAGAGTATATATACTAACATCAACATACATTTATACACATATACATTTAGAGTATATATACAAACATCAACATACATTTATACACATATACATTTAGAGTATATATACTAACATCAACATACATTTATACACATATACATTTAGAGTATATATACTAACATCAACATACATTTATACACATATACATTTAGAGTATATATACAAACATCAACATACATGTACAGTACAGGCCAAAAGTTTGGACACACCTTCTCATTCAATGCGTTTTCTTTATTTTCATGACTATTTACATTGTAGATTCTCACTGAAGGCATCAAAACTATGAATGAACACATGTGGAGTTATGTACTTAACAAAAAAAGGTGAAATAACTGAAAACATGTTTTATATTCTAGTTTCTTCAAAATAGCCACCCTTTGCTCTGATTACTGCTTTGCACACTCTTGGCATTCTCTCCATGAGCTTCAAGAGGTAGTCACCTGAAATGGTTTTCCAACAGTCTTGAAGGAGTTCCCAGAGGTGTTTAGCACTTGTTGGCCCCTTTGCCTTCACTCTGCGGTCCAGCTCACCCCAAACCATCTGGATTGGGTTCAGGTCCGGTGACTGTGGAGGCCAGGTCATCTGCCGCAGCACTCCATCACTCTCCTTCTTGGTCAAATAGCCCTTACACAGCCTGGAGGTGTGTTTGGGGTCATTGTCCTGTTGAAAAATAAATGATCGTCCAACTAAACGCAAACCAGATGGGATGGCATGTCGCTGCAGGATGCTGTGGTTCAGTGTGCCTTCAATTTTGAATAAATCCCCAACAGTGTCACCAGCAAAACACCCCCACACCATCACACCTTCTCCTCCATGCTTCACAGTGGGAACCAGGCATGTGGAATCCATCCGTTCACCTTTTCTGCGTCTCACAAAGACACGGCGGTTGGAACCAAAGATCTCAAATTTGGACTCATCAGACCAAAGCACAGATTTCCACTGGTCTAATGTCCATTCCTTGTGTTTCTTGGCCCAAACAAATCTCTTCTGCTTGTTGCCTCTCCTTAGCAGTGGTTTCCTAGCAGCTATTTGACCATGAAGGCCTGATTGGCGCAGTCTCCTCTTAACAGTTGTTCTAGAGATGGGTCTGCTGCTAGAACTCTGTGTGGCATTCATCTGGTCTCTGATCTGAGCTGCTGTTAACTTGCCATTTCTGAGGCTGGTGACTCGGATGAACTTATCCTCAGAAGCAGAGGTGACTCTTGGTCTTCCTTTCCTGGGTCGGTCCTCATGTGTGCCAGTTTCGTTGTAGCGCTTGATGGTTTTTGCGACTCCACTTGGGGACACATTTAAAGTTTTTGCAATTTTCCGGACTGACTGACCTTCATTTCTTAAAGTAATGATGGCCACTCGTTTTTCTTTAGTTAGCTGATTGGTTCTTGCCATAATATGAATTTTAACAGTTGTCCAATAGGGCTGTCGGCTGTGTATTAACCTGACTTCTGCACAACACAACTGATGGTCCCAACCCCATTGATAAAGCAAGAAATTCCACTAATTAACCCTGATAAGGCACACCTGTGAAGTGGAAACCATTTCAGGTGACTACCTCTTGAAGCTCATGGAGAGAATGCCAAGAGTGTGCAAAGCAGTAATCAGAGCAAAGGGTGGCTATTTTGAAGAAACTAGAATATAAAACATGTTTTCAGTTATTTCACCTTTTTTTGTTAAGTACATAACTCCACATGTGTTCATTCATAGTTTTGATGCCTTCAGTGAGAATCTACAATGTAAATAGTCATGAAAATAAAGAAAACGCATTGAATGAGAAGGTGTGTCCAAACTTTTGGCCTGTACTGTATATATATATACATTTAGAGTATATATACAAACATCAACATACATTTATACACATATACATTTAGAGTATATATACTAACATCAACATACATTTATACACATATACATTATGAGTATATATACTAACATCATACATTTAAACACATATACATTATGAGTATATACTAACATCAACATACATTTATACACATATACATTATGAGTATATATACAAACATCAACATACATTTATACACATATACATTTAGAGTATACACTAACATCAACATACATTTATACACATATACATTTAGAGTATATATACAAACATCAACATACATTTATACACATATACATTTAGAGTATATATACAAACATCAACATACATTTATACACATATACATTTAGAGTATACACTAACATCAACATACATTTATACACATATACATTTAGAGTATATATACAAACATCAACATACATTTATACACATATACATTATGAATATATATACAAACATCAACATACATTGATACACATATACATTTAGAGTATATACTAACATCAACATACATTTATACACATATACATTTAGAGTATATATACAAACATCAACATACATTTATACACATATACATTTAGAGTATATATACTAACAGTGTGTGTATATAAACAACAGATTTGTTTACATGTTTACGTGTTGTGTCAGTGTGTCTGAAGTAGTTCAGCTTTTATAGAAACAGCAGATTTGTTTACATGTTTACATGTTTGTGTCAGTGTGTCTGTCTGAAGGAGTTCAGCTTTTATATAAACAACAGATTTGTTTACATGTTTACATGTTGTGTCAGTGTGTCTGTCTGAAGGAGTTCAGCTTTTATATAAACAACAGATTTGTTTACATGTTTACCTGTTTGTGTCAGTGTGTCTGTCTGAAGGAGTTCAGCTTTTATATAAACAACAGATTTGTTTACATGTTTACATGTTGTGTCAGTGTGTCTGTCTGAAGGAGTTCAGCTTTTATATAAACAACAGATTTGTTTACATGTTTACATGTTGTGTCAGTGTGTCTGTCTGAAGGAGTTCAGCTTTTATATAAACAACAGATTTGTTTACATGTTTACATGTTGTGTCAGTGTGTCTGTCTGAAGGAGTTCAGCTTTTATATAAACAACAGATTTGTTTACATGTTTACATGTTGTGTCAGTGTGTCTGTCTGAAGGAGTGTTATCAGACGGATGGAGCAGCTCCTCCCCTCGTCCCCCCTCCTCCTCCTCTTCCTCCCTGTCCTCTCCCCCCTCCCTCCCCTTGACTAGCAGCGCTCCTTCCTCACAGCCTCCTCCTCCTCCTCATAACTCCAGGTAAGGCCCTGCCCATCACCATATAAGGTTAAAGGTTGATGACTTCCTGTATGTAAATGTAAACATGTTTCTGTTCAGTCAGTATCCCTGTCTGTGGACCGTCGGATGCACTGAGCTAAGCCCTGCCCACTCACCTTGCACCACTCTCCACGGACCAATCAGCAGCGACAGCCTGATACAGCCACCCAGTCACGGTCGAGTGGGCGGTGCCGGATGGCCACCTGGCCCCACCCACTCCTTCTGAGGAGGGATGTGATTGGTCGAATGGAGGTGAAGGCTACTGGTGACCACTGGTGGCTGCTAGTGACCACTGGTGGCTGCAGGTGACCACTGGTGGCTACTGGAGACCACTGGTGGCTGCTGGTGACCACTGGTGGCTACTGGTGGCTGCTGGTGACCACTGGTGGCTACTGGTGACCACTGATGACCACTGGTGACCACTGTAGACCACTGGTGGCTGCTGGTGACCACTGGTGGCTACTGGTGACCACTGATGACCACCGGTGGCTACTGGTGGCTGCTGGTGGCTGCTGGTGACCACTGGTGGCTACTGGTGACCACTGGTGACCACTGGTGGCTACTGGTGACCACTGATGACCACTGGTGGCTACTGGTGGCTACTGGTGACCACTGATGACCACTGGTGGCTACTGGTGACCGCTGATGACCACCGGTGACCACTGGTGGCTACTGATGACCACTGGTGACCACTGGTGGCTACTGGTGACCACTTGTGACTACTGTGGACCACTGGTGGCTACTGATGACCACTGGTGACCACTGGTGGCTACTGGTGACCACTTGTGACTACTGTGGACCACTGGTGGCTACTGGTGACCACTGGTGACCACTGATGAACACTGGTGGCTACTGGTGACCACTGGTGGGTATTGGTGACCACTGGTGGCTACTGGTGACCAGTGGTGGCTACTGGTGACCACTGGTGGCTACTGGTGACCACTGGTGGGTATTAGTGACCACTGGTGGCTACTGGTGACCACTGGTGACCACTGTGGATCACTGATGGCTACTGGTGACCAGTGGTGGCTACTGGTGACCACTGGTGACCACTGATGACCACTGGTGGGTATTGGTGACCACTGGTGGCTACTGGTGACCACTGGGGACCACTGGTGGCTAATGGTGGCTACTGATGGCTACTGGTGATCACCGGTGACCACTGGTGGCTACTGTTGGCTACTGGTATCTACTGGTGACCACTGGTGGCTGCTGGTGACCACTGGTGGCTACTGGTGACCACTGGTGGCCGCTGGTGGTCACTGGTGGCAGCTGGTGACCACTGGTGGCTGCTGGTGACCACTGGTATCTGCTGGTGACCACTGGTGACTACTGGTGGCTACTGGTGACCACTGGTGGTCACTGGTAACAACTGGTGGTCACTGGTAGCCACTGGTGACTACTGGTAGCTACTGGTGACCACTGGTGACCACTTGAGGCTACTGGTGACCACTGGTGGCTACTGGTGACCACTGGTGGCTTCTGCTGACCTATGGTGGCTACTGGTGACCACTGGTGACCACTGATGGCTACTGGTGACCACTGGTGGTCACTGGTTACCGCTGGTAGGTACTGGTGACTACTGGTGACCACTGGTGACCACTAGTAGCTACTGGAGTCCACTGGTGGCTATTGGTAACCACTGATCACTGCTGGTGGCTACTGGTGACCACTGGTGGCTACTGGTGATCACTGGTATCTACTGGTGACCACTGGTGGCTACTGGTGACCACTGGTATCTACTGGTGACCACTGGTGGATACTGGTGACCACTGGTGGCCACCGGTGACCGCTGGTGGCTACTGGTGAGAGCTGAAGAGTCCCAGTCCCCACAGTGGTGCCTGTAAATAGCTCATTCTCCATCACTGATTGTTAAAGGTCTCTGTTGGTGGCTAACAGTAGCCGATGGTGACCACTGGTCAATATTCCCAGTTAACTACCAGCGGGTACTGGTCTCTGTTGGTGGCTACTGAAGTTGTACTGTTGTATACTTGTCGGTGAAGATTCTCAGTCATCCAGGTCATGGTAATCCTAAGTGCTATATTGGAGGCAACTGGACTTGCTTGAGTTTCTTGAAGACGTTTCGCCTCTCATCCAAGAAGCTTCTTCAGTTCTAAATGACTGGTAATTGATTGATTGATTGATTGATGGTACAAAGTTGCAGGCTATAAACCCTGTGTGGGTGGGAACCCTTGCAGAATCGTAGGGGTCACGTGAGGTCTTAGTTTCAGAGTCATTAAGGTCACAGTGTGAGTCTTTGATCCACCTCCCCAGACGACTTCACACCCATTCACCCCTGGCCCCACCTGACCCTAACGACTCACATAGTGACCTTAACGACTCTGAAACTAAGAGCTCACGTGACCCCTACGACTCAAGCATGCAAGGGTTCACACCCACACAGGGTTTCGTACTAGTCATTTAGAACTGAAGAAGCTTCTTGGATGAGAGGCGAAACGTCTTCAAGAAACACAAGCAAGTCTAGTTGCCTACGATATTAGCACTTATGATTACTGTTGTATAGTACACAAATATGTTCACGTTATGTTACTGTGACGTGTTAAACTGGTCCCAGTACAGACCCAGTATACACAGTGACATGTTAAACTGATCCCAGTACAGACCCAGTATAAACAGTGACATGTTAAACTGGTCCCAGTACAGACCCAGTATACACAGTGACGTGTTAAACTGATCCCAGTACAGACCCAGTATAAACAGTGACGTGTTAAACTGGTCCCAGTACAGACCCAGTATACACAGTGACGTGTTAAACTGGTCCCAGTACAGACCCAGTATACACAGTGACATGTTGGTATTGTGGCGCCCCCTGCTGTTCAGACCATCAGCTGTGTTTACACTGTTTCATCTCATAAAGTAAAAAACAAAGCCACTTCCTGTTTGGTGGGTGTTTACAGCTGCTGCATGTTGTTTGTTTATTGTTGTTTGTCTCCTCTAAACAAAAGAATAATAAGAGTTGTATATCTGACGTTTTTTCTCTGCTGCATGAACTTTATCACATGGAAGACACATCGTCAACCTGCTCTGTGTCTATAAAGATTTAAAGGACCCTCTGCCTGTCTGGGATGTGTTTTATTGTAAATAAAATTAACCCCTCCATCACCACGTTACACAGCGTCACAACACTGACGATGTTCAGGAAAAATCTTAAATAATAATAGTAACCAGTACTTTAATGTGCAGCTGCTGTCACACTGCGTGTGTATGTGTGTGTAGTGCTGTTTGTTTTGTCTCTAAACTTCCTGTTGACTCCAAAATTAAAAACAAAATATTAATAAAACCACTCATTTTATTAGTTTCATATATTTATCACAAAGTCTGTTTGCTGTTTATTCATCTATGTATTAATTAATTCGATAAGGTATTTATTCATTGGAATATGAAATCAAATTTCCCGTTAATAGATAAATCGATAATAAATAAATATATGAAATATCTTAAATATAAGATAAAATAAAAAAAAAATAGTACTGTAAACAATATAATAATCCACAGATTCTGTTTGGGCCTGACAACAAATAAAAACAAAATAGAATAATAAATAATCATGAAATAATACATTAATAGAATTATCAATAGAACAGTTTATGTTCCATCCATCTCAGCTTCATGAACAAAATTTAACCGATGATGTAATTAGATAATAGTTGTCACATTTTATTTGTTTTTGAAAACATCCATGTTGACCCCCTCTGCACCCGGCACTGCAAAGACTTAAATTTCAATATGTTGCTTGTCAAATGACGTCATACAGGTTTATATTCTATATTAAACTGTAAAATAAAACTTTTCAGCAGATAAAAACTAAAAAAATCTATCTTTTGTAATACGTGTATCCGGTGTGTCCTCTTATTGTGAAATACTACCGGAAGCCGACCTTGCTGACCCGGAAGTTGTTTGGAGCCGTGGTAATCATTGAATGAAGTGAGACACGGCGGGCTGTTCTCTGCTTTAAACCTTCGCTCTAACAGGTACGTCATTGTTTGTTTTTGTTTGCTGTGTTGACCCCGCTGTTTGTTTACAGTCTGAAGTCTGAGAGAATTTATTTCACGACTTGTTGTAACCGTGACGTGCGTAAAATAGCGGGTTAGCATGCTAGCTAACGTTAGCTGTTCCTCCGGAGTTAAATGGACACATTTCGTCTGTAAAGTCAAACTGTGAGCTGGGACGATTAATCGATCGACTGGATGTTAGTCAGAGACATGTCTGAGCACTGCGGGGTCGGTTAGTCGGTAACAAAGTCTCAGGTTTAGTCAGCCAGGTAAACTCTGACCTCATCATGTCACAGAGTGATAGATACATGAATAATGTGTGCAGAGTAGTTTGTGCCCCCAGTGCTCCCAGTGCTCCCAGTAGGTTTAATCTAAAGATGTCAGACTGTTTATTTCTCTGTTAAACTCTGAGTCAGTGAGCTGACATCATCATGTTGTCATGGAAACAGAGTGTGAGGTCAGTAACTGTCTGTGTGTTCAGGTTGAAGCTCTGCAGCCGTCATGGCTCACATCACCATCAACCAGTACCTGCAACAGGTAACCTCTGACCTCTGACCTTCATCATCATCATCGTCGTCACCTGTCGTACCATGTGACCACACAGACGTGTTCTTCTTCGTTGGTGTTTCCTTCCTGCAGGTTTATGAGGCCATCGATAACCGAGAGGGCTCATTCTGCGCTGAGCTGCTCTCCTTCAAACACCCACATGTCGCCAACCCACGCCTCCAGGTCAGACCCCACCCCCTCAGGTACACACAGCCTCTGTTGCTAGGATACGGCCTCACCTGTGTGTGTGTGTGTGTGTGTGTGTGTGTGACAGCTGGCTAGTCCAGAGGAGAAGTGTCAGCAGCTCCTGGAGCCGCCATACGATGAGATGGTCGCCGCTCACCTCAGGTATGACGGCCAATCAGAGGCCTCCTCTGTTTTATGTCACAGCTGAAGGTGTGTCAGAGTGCAGGTGACCATAGCAACAGCACTCTGTGTGTGTGTGTTCCAGGTGTACCTACGCAGTGTCCAATCACGACTTTGTTGAAGCCTACAAGTTCCAGACTCTCGTCGTTCAATATCCTTCATGATGACATCACACACACACACACACACACACACACACACACACACACACAAGATGGACCAATAATTGATCATTCCTTGACTCGTGACGTCCTTCCTGAGAGCCTTCCAGTCCCACAAAGAAGAGAACTGGTAAGTGTTAGCCTAGCTTAGCATAAAGACTGGAAGCAGGAGAAACTGTTAGCCTAGCTTAGCATGAAGACTGGAAGCAGAGGGAAACTGTTAGCCTAGCTTGCTGCTTTGTTGTGTTTGGGAGCTGATATGAACACGCAGCCTGTGAACGCAGCCTCAGTGTGTGTTGTGTGTTTGGAAGCTGATATGAACACGCAGCCTCTGAACGCACCCTCAGTGTGTGTTGTATGTCTGGGAGCTGATATGAACACGCAGCCTCTGAACGCAGCCTCAGTGTGTGTTGTATGTCTGGGAGCTGATATGAACACGCAGCCTCTGAACGCAGCCTCAGTGTGTGTTGTGTGTTTGGGAGCTGATATGAACACGCAGCCTCTGAACGCACCCTCAGTGTTGTGTCTTTGGTCTCAGGGCTCTGCCGGTGATGTTCGCTGTTACTCTGGATCTCAGGATATTTGCCAACAATGTAAGAAGCTCACACACAGACACTGATGTGAGGTCAGCTGTTACTGCTGCAGTGCTGACCTCTGACCTCTGATCTGTGCTCCCTGCAGGCGGAGCAGCAGCTGCAGAAGAAAGGTAAAGGTCAGCCGGGGGAGATGTTGGAGAAGGCTGCGGAACAGCTGATGAGCTGCTTCAGAGTGTGTGCCAGCGACAAGTCAGTGACACACACACACACACACACACACACACACACACACACACACACAGTTTAAAGACAGTATGTAAACTCAAGTGTGTGTGTGTGTGCGTGTGCCAGTCGAGCAGGGATCGAGGACTCAAAGAAGTGGGGGATGATGTTTCTGAGTAACCAGCTGTTTAAGATCTACTTTAAGGTGTGACATCACTCTGTGTGTTCAAAACATGTTGACATGAACATGTCTGTCCCAGCTGACTGGTCATTGATCATATGATTGGTTGATTTCAGATCAATAAGCTGCACCTGTGTAAACCTCTGATCAGGGCCATTGACAGCTCCAACCTGAAGAACGACTACAGCCCCGCCCAGAAGGTCACCTACAAATACTACGTGGGCCGCAAGGCCATGTTCGACAGCGACTTCAAGCCAGGTAACACTGGAACTGTACTGGTATTGATCACCAGTAACCTGATTGATCACCAGCAACCTGATCGATCACCAGCAACCTGATTGATCACCAGTAACCTGATCGATCACCAGTAACCTGATTGATCACCAGTAACCTGATCGATCACCAGTAACCTGATTGATCACCAGTAACCTGATTGATCCACAGCGGAGGAGTTCCTGTCCTACGCCTTCCATCACTGTCATCGATCCAGTCAGAAGAACAAGAGGATGATTCTCATCTACCTGCTGCCTGTCAAGATGCTGCTGGTGAGGAGACCAGGTCCCAGTTCAGATCCCAGTTCGGATCCCAAATTCAGGTCCCAATTCAGATCCGAGATCAGATCCCAGACCAGGTCCCAGTTCAAATTCTAGGTCAGGTCCCAGTTCAGATCCCAGATCAGTTCCCAGTTCAGATCCCAGATCAGGTCCCAGTTCAGGTCCCAGATCAGGTCCCAGTTCAGGTCCCAGATCAGATATCAGACCAGGTCCCAGTTCATATCCTAGAACAGGTTCCATTTCAGATCTCAGGTCAGGTCCCATATTGGATCCCAGATCAGGTCTCAGTTCAGATTCCAGTTCAGGTCCAAGTTCAGGTCCCAGATCAGATCCCAGTTCAGATCCCAGAGCAGGTCCCAGATCAGGTCCCAGTTCAGATCCCACATCAGGTACACATTCAAATCTCAGCACAGACCCTGGTTCAGGTC
This sequence comes from Epinephelus lanceolatus, assembly GCF_041903045.1. Classification (NCBI taxonomy): domain Eukaryota; kingdom Metazoa; phylum Chordata; class Actinopteri; order Perciformes; family Serranidae; genus Epinephelus; species Epinephelus lanceolatus. The sequence goes on along the minus strand of NC_135757.1, from coordinate 256,718 downwards.
CCAGTTTGACCTCAGCATATGGTTTCAGGGTCACATGCCGACTCATCAGCTCCTGAAGAAGTACGATCTCATACAGTTTGCTGATGTCACCAGAGCAGTGAGGTAAGCAGAGGGGCGGTGACATCATTAGTGACATCATCAGGGTGTCAAGTGAGCTGACAGGTGAGTGTGTGTGTGTTTCAGTGAGGGGAACCTGCTACTGCTGAACGAGGCTTTGTCCAAACACGAGACCTTCTTCATCCGCTGTGGGATCTTCCTCATCCTTGAGAAGCTCCGCATCATCACCTACAGGAACCTCTTCAAGAAAGTGTGAGTACTACCGCTCCCCTTAGTGGATCCTCAGGTACTGCAGCTCCCCTTAGTGGATCCTCAGGTACTGCAGCTCCCCTTAGTGGATCCTCAGGTACTGCAGCTCCCCCTAGTGGATCCTCAGGTACTGCAGCTCCCCTTAGTGGATCCTCAGGTACTGCAGCTCCCCCTAGTGGATCCTCAGGTACTGCAGCTCCCCCTGGTGGATCCTCAGGTACTGCAGCTCCTTGTGGTGGATCCTCAGGTACTGCAGCTCCCCCTGGTGGATCCTCAGGTACTGCAGCTCCCTCTGGTGGATCCTCAGGTACTGCAGCTCCCCCTGGTGGATCCTCAGGTACTGCAGCTCCCCCTAGTGGATCCTCAGGTACTGCAGCTCCCCCTAGTGGATCCTCAGGTACTGCAGCTCCCCCTGGTGGATCCTCAGGTACTGCAGCTCCCCCTGGTGGATCCTCAGGTACTGCAGCGCCCCTAGAGAATCCTCAGGTACTGCAGCTCCCCTAGAGGATCCTCAGGTACTGCAGCTCACCTAGAGGATCCTTCAGGAACTGCAGCTCACCTAGAGGATTCTCAGGTGCTGCAGCTCACCTAGAGGATCCTTCAGGAACTGCAGCTCACCTAGAGGATTCTCAGGTACTGCAGCTCCCCCTGGTGGATTCTCAGGTACTGCAGCCCCTTCCTGGAGGATCCTCAGCTACTGCAGCTCCCCTAGAGGATCCTCAGGTACTGCAGCTCACCTAGAGGATCCTTCAGGAACTGCAGCTCACCTAGAGGATTCTCAGGTGCTGCAGCTCACCTAGAGGATCCTTCAGGAACTGCAGCTCACCTAGAGGATTCTCAGGTACTGCAGCTCACCTAGAGGATCCTTCAGGAACTGCAGCTCTCCTAGAGGATCCTCAGGTACTGCAGCTCACCTAGAGGATCCTTCAGGAACTGCAGCTCTCCTAGAGGATTCTCAGGTACTGTAGCTTCCCCTAGTGGATCTGTCAGGTACTGCAGCTCCCCCTTGTGGATCCTTCAGGTACTGCAGCTCCCCCCTGGTGGATCCTCAGGTACTGCAGCTCCCCCTTGTGGATTCTCAGGTACTGCAGCTCCCCCTGGTGGATCCTCAGGTACTGCAGCTCCCCCCTGGTGGATCCTCAGGTACTGCAGTCACAGATAGAGTACCAGGACCAGTGTTGTTTCATTGTAATGGAACGGAACAGTATGCAAACAGTACTGTAGCAGGATGCTAATCGTCTTTTCTAGACGGATTGTGAAATAAAACACGTTGAACACACTATGGTCTGAGATCCACCTTAGACCATATCATGTGATCACACCTGTCATTTCTGACCGTCGTCTCAAAGCATCAGTTGATTTCCTTGTAAAGCAAGCATGGTAGCAATTAGCTTACATCGCTATGTTAGCATATTGGTGTAGGGGATTCATAGCAAGATCAGCTGTCTCACTCCTGGGGGAACTCGGAGTGCGGGGACAGAATTTGAGGAAGACAGTGAGGGAAATGTCAGATGAAGCAATTAAATGCAGCCAGTTTATCTATTACAGAAGAAATAATGTCAGCTGGGGGCCAGCAGGGGGAACTACTAAGCAGGGCACATAACTCCTTGAGATCAGGTGGAGAGATCCACTTCCTGTCAGGAGAAATCCAGGAAGAGGAAGTATTTAAGTGTGGGAGTGGCCTATTGGAATCCATTTTGTTTGAGGCCATGCAGCAAGGTGAGTGTGCTTGCTGATCCTGTAAGTCCAGTTAGCTCCTTTAACTTTAGCTTATATTGTAGTTATGCTATGTAGTGTGTGAAATAGAGTATGGTGAATGTGCTAGTAAAGGTAGTATCAGCATTGCTTCTGCCTGGAGCTCGCATAAACGGAGCCTGGGCTTGGTTGAAGTTGGCAGTGCTGTTTGGGCTGAGATCACTGTCCAGCCTCCTGGAGGTGTCATTGTTGTGAGGGCTCGTCCTGGGGAGGTAGACTGTACAGCCTAACCCGGCGGGGGAGTGTGATAGCCTAACAAGGCTTCCTTCCCTGGGTCTACCTCCTCTGTGGTAGTATAGGTAAGGTAAAGGAGGTTGTTGGGTTGGTGTGGGGAGCAGTGAGACCTGGCATTAGGGGAGTGTCTCTGGGACGCCAGAGATCACTGTCTAGCCTCCTGGAGGTGTCGTGGGACTAACTAGACGAAACACCGGTGAAAGGAGGTTCCCACCCGATGACCCCAAAGACATGTTAGTTATCACTGCTCACGGGTCTGTATAGTTAAGCCTTGCCATATTAGCTTATCGTAGGGCTTAGGAGGATTATTCACTGAGCGCTGATCCCTTTTTTTTTTTTTATTATTATTATTAGAGCACAAACTTCTTGTGTTTATTTGAATTGAATTGTTCAATACAATAAAGCCTGAGCTAGCTTTCAGTGAACATCTACTGCTGAAGATGATATAAGTTTTCCCATCACTCAGACAGAGGCTAACACATACAGCAAACTGTTGACATAATGTAGTTTTAGCTCCATGTAAAGTGAATAAATGTGATGTTTACGTTTGGCACAAACATTCACTTGGACTCAAGAATGAAATGATTAGATTTTGGTCGTCAAAAGTCAAAGGTCACTGTGACCTGGTCTATCTCATTTTTGTGATCGTGGAACTAATAACAGTTTGAGGGAATTTACTCAAATTTAGCACAAACGTCTACTTGGTCTTAAGAATTAACAAATTTGAATTTGGTGGTCAAATATCAAAGTTACTGTGACCTTGCAACCATCTCATTCTTGTGAAAGTGATATCTTTAGAACACCATGAGGGATTTTCTTCAGATTTGGCACAAACATCCACTTAGACTCAATAATGAAATGCTTAGAATTTGGTAGTCAAATGTCAAGGTTACTGTGATGTTGCGTCAGTCTCATTCGCATTAACATAACATTTTAAGAACACCTTGAAGGAATTTTCTCAAATGTGGCACAAACGTCCGTATGGACTCAACAATGACGTGCTTAAAATTTGGTGGTCAAAGGTCACTGTGACCTTGTGTCTGTCTCACCGTTGTCAATGCAATATCTCAAGATCACCTTGAGGGAGTTTCTTCAAATTTGGCACAGACGTCAGATTGGACTCAGTGATCAGGGGTTAGATTTCGGTAGTTGAAGGTCAAGGTCACTCTGACCTGGTCTGTCTGATCGTGTTTTTCACCAGATGATTTTGGCTCCGTGTCGTTGTTATTATGATGTATGATGTCACGATAAAGCTGCTCTCTGTCCGTCTGTCCGTCTCTCTGTCCTTGTGTCTGTCCCCCTGTCCGTCCTCAGGTACCTCCTGCTGAGGACGCACCAGCTTCCTTTGGATGCCTTCCTGGTGTCTCTGAAGATGATGCAGCAGGAGGACGTTGACATTGACGAGGTGCAGTGTATCCTCGCCAACCTCATCTACGTGGTCAGTGCGCGCATACACACACACACACACACTCACACACACTACACAGGAAACAGCTGGGACAGAAAACAGGAAGTAACTCTTGTTCTTGTCTTCTTCCTGTCAGGGTCACATCAAAGGTTACATCTCCCATCAGCACCAGAAGCTCGTGGTCAGTAAACAGAACCCGTTCCCTCCTCTGTCTTCAGTCTCTTAGACTACGTTACCCACAATCCTCTCTGGCTGCTGCGCTCTACGTTACCCACAATCCTCTATGGCTGCTGCGCTCTACGTTACCCACAATCCTCTCTGGCTGTTGCTCCTGGAAACTCTTCACAACGTCGTTTTTTATTTTGTTGTGTAACAAAAAGTCCAATAAAACAGCTACTGGTTCGTACAGCATGTCCAATGTCTCTTCTTCTGTATCCCCCTGTATCCCTCTGTGTCCCCCTGTGGTCCCCCTGTGTACCCGTGTCCTTCTGTGTCCCCCTGTGGTCCCCCTGTGTCCCCTTGTCCTTCTGTGTCCCCCTGTGGTCCCCCTGTGTCCTCTTGTCCTTCTGTGTCCCCCTGTGGTCCCCGTGTCCCCGTGTCCTTCTGTGTCCCCCTGTGGTCCCCCTGTGTCCCCGTGTCCTTCTGTGTCCCCCTATGGTCCCCCTGTATCCTTCTGTGTCCCCTCTGTGTCCCTCTGTGTCCCCTCTGTGTCCACCTGTGTCCCCCTGTATCCCTCTTTGTCCTCTGTGTCCACCTGTGTCCCCCTGTATCCCTCTGTGTCCCCTCTGTCTCCTCTGTGCCCCCCTGTATCCCCCTGTGTCCCCTCTGTGTCCCCTCTGTGTCCACCTGTGTCCCCCTGTATCCCTCTTTGTCCTCTGTGTCCACCTGTGTCCCATCTGTGTCCCTCTGTCCCCACTCAGCCGGGTTATGTTACTGTTGGTACGGAGGCCGTAACACTGACTAATATTAATAAAATGTCCGAAAATAAAAGTCCAACTAATGTTAATAAATTGACCAAAAAATATAAATAAAATGTCTAAAAAAAAAAAAAAAAAAAAAAAAAAAATTTATAAAATGTCGGCAAAAACGTTAATAACGTGTCCAACAAATATTGATAAATAGTCGGGACACATATTTATAGAAAGTCCAACAAATAGAAATTAAATGTCTGAAAAATGATGGGTGTTTTTTAAGTACAAATCTGTTCATGTTGATGTGCAAACACAAAAACTACATGAAAGTGTCGTCAAACGAGGACGGCAGGACTGACTCATGAGGCTGTGATGTCATCAGATGAGGACAGACACTGAACTTTCTGATCATTTTCATTTTATTGAAGAAAAAATGTTTACTAAAATAAGACAGGAAGAGCCACGTGACAGAAGGACAGATGGACACAGACACCAGCAGGTTTTGAGTGACTTTGAAACAGTTTGAAAGATGGCGGCGATGACAGCGGCGGCAGCGGCGGTCAGCGGTTCTCAGGGTACTGTTTGACTTGCGGGGTCATGTGATTCTCGGCTTCCTCTAGCCTTGGTTTGATCCAGCCCAGGTAACGGGACACTTTGGTAAACACCAGACCGCTGCCACCACCGTCCTCGCAGCCCGAGGACCGTGACATCAGCAAGCCCGTCAGAAACGCCGTCCCATGCTCGACTGTGGCAACTGGAGTCCCCGGCAACAGGCCGCCACAGCGGCTGACCTCTGACCTCAACTGGTCTTCTGAGGACTTCTGAACCTTTGTCCTGCTGCTGTCGTAGTTTTCAGCTCCGTTTGGCGTCCCTTGGGCTCCGTTTGGCGTCCCCCAGGTGCCATTTTGTTTCCCTGCAGCTCCATTCGGGCTCCCCTGGGCTGGCTCGGCTCCATCGTGTCTCCTCATGCAGAACATTTTGTTGCTGAGTGGATGTGACACATTGAGCTGACGGCGGCACTCGTCCAGCGTCATGTAGACCAGCTCCTGAGTCCGACCGACGCCCCGCCCCCCAGCCACGCCCCTCGTCCCAGAATGCATCAGGATGTTTTCACAGAAGTCCTTGGTGGGCAGGCAGAGGTGGATGAGGGTGGAACTAAAGGGCAAGGGGCGGGTCAGCTCAAGGAGGGCGAGGTCGTTGTCGTGGTGACCTGCACGGAAACGTTCATGGATGTACAGCGCCCGCACGGGGACGACCACCATCTTGTTGTCGTCACCTAGGAGACGAGACGTTAATATCATCCAGCAGGCTTTTATTTTGAAGGACATGTTGGCCAAAAGTAAGTGGACAGCTGTTTGAGACAGTGATATCATCAGTCTTTTAAGGATTACCTTCGTGGTTTAAGGACCAAATAAAACACCTTAATTTTTCCTTTAAGTGTGAACTGGTTTAACCCTTTAGGAACCCCTTAACCTGCAGATAATCCATTAAATCTGAACAATCCCCCTTAAAGTTTTGGAGTCTGAAAATGTTTAAGTGAATGGTAAAGTTATTTCCCTTAAGTTATGGGACGTTACACTTTATGTGTCTGAAATCTACACCTCTTAAACCCCAACTAAGAATCCCTTAACTCTCACCTGTCCACATACTTTTGGCCTGGTATTACAGCAGTGAAACAGTGCTTGGTACCGGCGACCACGGCGAAGTTGGAGGGTCGGAGGTTGGATGCCGAGTCCTGGACGAGGCAGCGGGCGGCGGTCAGGACGGAGCGTCGACCAAGCACCACACCGTCACAAAGCTCCGCTCCTCTGCTGTCCAGCAGGGACACCTGGAGGAGCAAAACAACCACATGATGAAGAGTAACCAATGAACTTACAGCTGGTTGTGACTGGCTGTGACTGGCTGAGACGGTTTTACCTGCCAGGGCCACGCAGACGCCGACGTGTTGACCTGGTCAGGAAGTTGCCCACAGGGAAACATGACTGCGGACACAAAGACAAGGTTAGTTCACCCGTTACAGCTGCTCAGGAAATGTTTGAGGCTTATGGCGGTGGTGGTGTCAGACCCTCAGGAAGGCAGCTCCGCCCATCCATCTGCAGTTTGAATCCCGGCATGCAGGAGCAGGTGAAGGAGTAGTAGGATGCCGTGCACAGCTGGTGACACGCCGTCGGGCCGTCGGTCGGACACTCTGCAAACTCTGAGACACACGATAATGAGACATGTATATTGAAGGAGGCGGGGCTAACTGTCATTGTGGGCGTGGTCCAAACCTCTGAACTGTGGCGCTACGGGCGGCTGTCCTCTGTCTCCCAGAACTTCCAGTTCACAGACGGGGCCGTAGTGGGAGGCGGGGCAGGAGCAGTTGAACCCGCCCACTCTGTCGGTGCAGTTTCCTCCATGGAGGCAGGGGTCGGGATCGCACTGATCGCCATCTGATCACAGATCAATCATACTGATCACCATCTGATCACAGATCAATCACACTGATCGCCATCTGATCACAGATCAATCACACTGATCGCCATCTGATCACAGTTTAATCACAATGATCGCCATCTGATCACAGATCAATCGCACTGATCGCCATCTGATCACAGATCAACCGATCACCATCTGATCACAGATCAATCACAATGATTGCCATCTGATCACAGATCAATCGCACTGATCGCATCTGATCACAGATCAATCACACTGATCGCCATCTGATCACAGATCAACCGATCACCATCTGATCACAGATCAATCACACTGATCGCCATCTGATCACAGATCAATCACACTGATCGCATCTGATCACAGATCAATCACACTGATCGCATCTGATCACAGATCAACCGATCACCATCTGATCACAGATCAATCGCACTGATCGCCATCTGATCACAGTTTAATCGCACTGATCGCCATCTGATCACAGTTTAATCGCACTGATCGCCATCTGATCACAGTTTAATCACACTGATCGCCATCTGATCACAGATCAATCACACTGCTCGCCATCTGATCACAGATCAATCGCACCGATCGCCATCTGATCACATATCAATCATACTGATTGCCATCTGATTACAGATCAATCATACTGACCGCATCTGATCACAGATCAATCACACCGATCACCATCAGATCACAGCTTAATCACACTGACCGCATCTGATCACAGATCAACCGATCGCCATCTGATCACAGATCAATCACACCGATCGCCATCTGATCACAGATCAATCACACCGATCAGATTTAACTCAGCGTCAGACACAGTTAAAAATCATTGATAAAGTTTTCATTGTGTTTTAATGACGCAGGATTTCGGCCGCATTAAAAATATTAGCGTTGATTTTAAGAATGACGTCACAATATTCCGAGAGTGATTAATTTAGAGGAAATAAAGTCGTAACATTTACAAGGAAAAGTTGTAAATTCACGAGATTAAACTTGTGATACATTTTATACGTTTAATTTTTTTAAAAAATTGTAAATTCCGATTTTTATGTCTCACGAATTTATGAGTTTAATATCATAATATTCCGACTCTTCTGTCTCATAGATTCCTATGAAGTCAGTCTCATAAAGTTTAATATCATGACTTTATTTGTTGTTTCCGTATGGCTCTCATCCTTCCTTGTAGCATTTCAGTTTTCGGGCTGACTGTAGTTGTTAGAGTCCACAGATATCAATAAATAGTCAATAACAAACAGTATCGTCAGTGTCCAGGTATCGTAAAAACTCACCGACATAAACGGTCCAGAATTCCATCTACAGAGAAACAAACCAGTTAGAACCAGTTTACAGACACGTTTTAATTTGCTGTGTGTGACACGTGTTTTTGACGGCCGAGAGTTGTACCGTCTTCTTGGTGTCCTCGAAGTACTCGCGTGCTTCTTCCCAGCTGCACGTCTCCTCGTAACACTCGCGCTCCAGGTTCCCCTGCAGGATCTCTTCCACTAGGAACAGGTTGGCCCGTCTGGACCGCAGGAACACGTCCTGCCTCCGAGGAAGCTGAAACACTTTGAACAGATTTTAATTCACAGTATAATTAATATGCCATCATTATGATGCAGTTGAACAGAAATACTCATGACATCATCATTTTAAGTATAAGAAAGAAAGTTACGTTTGTTTGTACTTTTATATAAACAATCCACTTTTTACATATTTATTTATACATTTAATATCGATCAATAATCTTATTGTAATTCACAGTATACTGATAGTTAAAATAAAGTCAGACTGAGTCAGTGCTCGTCACAACTGTCTTTTTTGATATAAGTTAAAACATGCTAACTACACGTTACGACACAGAAACCAAAAAACCTCTGGCGTGTTTTTGGAGTATGTACGGACTCCGTACATTTCCAGTTTGAGCTGGAACTTTAACGTGATTCGTTTGGTTTAACGTTAAACTGAAGACTGTAAATCTTTATTTAACGGACAAACTGCAATCTGAGGAAAGGGCCCCAGAGGTCAGAGGTCTTACCTTGTCCTTGGATGAGAACCTGAAGGAAACAAGCGAAGACGTAGAGACACAGAAGAGACGCTGGACAACGAGCCGACATGATGCTGGCCGCCATGACACTGACTCCGGTACGCACGCACGCACACACACACACACACACACACACACACACAGAGCAATGAGTCACGGCTGCTTCATGAAACATCTGTGACCTGAAATCCTGAATCTGTCGTTAAAGAGTCTGAAACACTGAAAATAAAAATATCCAGACGTCACTTATTATAAATCTGACTAGACGTCACTCTGTTCACAGACGACTCCTCTCTATGTTTATCTGTAAATGAATGTGATGAAAGTTGTGAGGTACTGTCGGATCAGTTTCTCTAAAGAGTTAACAGAGTAAACGCTGTGTCCCCGCTGTGGACTCTGACCTCTCCTCAGAGAAACCTCACAAAACAAGCAGCACAGCCGAGGTTTGTTTATTTGAGACAAACAAGAGATTAATCATTTCACATGATCCAGGACAGAACATGGAGACGGACAGGTGGAGGTGGTCACTGTGTTTTTAAAAATATCTCCAGACCAACACATTTAAATCTTTATTTTCTGTCTCCACTTCCAAAAGTGACGTCTTCAAACAGCTTCTACTGATCAGTCTGATTGATTCATTATCAGAGCAGCTGTCATTGTCTGACTCATCAATAACTTTGATATTGTTTTAATTACTTAACTATATTTTTTTTGTCGAAACCCGTGTCAGCGTGGGTTTCCTCCAGGTGCTCTGACATGTTCTCCCTGTGTCAGTGTGGGTTTCCTCCAGGTGCTCCGACATGTTCTCCCTGTGTCAGCGTGGGTTTCCTCCAGGTGCTCTGACATGTTCTCCCTGTGTCAGCGTGGGTTTCCTCCAGGTGCTCTGACATGTTCTCCCTGTGTCAGTGTGGGTTTCCTCCAGGTGCTCCGACATGTTCTCCCTGTGTCAGCGTGGGTTTCCTCCAGGTGCTCTGACATGTTCTCCCTGTGTCAGTGTGGGTTTCCTCCAGGTGCTCCGACATGTTCTCCCTGTGTCAGTGTGGGTTTCCTCCAGGTGCTCTGACATGTTCTCCCTGTGTCAGCGTGGGTTTCCTCCAGGTGCTCTGACATGTTCTCCCTGTGTCAGCGTGGGTTTCCTCCAGGTGCTCCAGCTTCCTCCCACAGTCCAAAGACATGCAGGTTAATTGGTGACTCTAAATTGTCCGTAGGTGTGAATGTGAGTTTGTCTCTATGTGTGGGGAAAATTAATGAATGAATGTATTTTTATTGTTTTACTTTAGTGCACTTTGTGACCTTGTTTATTATTATTATCATTATCATTATTATTATTATTGTTATTATTATTGTTATTTTATTTCCAATAAACTCTGATGTTTAGGCTCACATTTGAAAGTATGAATAAAAATATAAAATGTAAAAACTCTAAATAACTGAACAGATTTAAGGTGAAAGGAAACATTTATATTTTTAATATAAATCTCTGCATTTTTACGACTGATAAAATGCTTTAAGTTTCAATGAAGAAACTGAGAACAATTAAATATAAAATTTGGAATATTTTAATTTCAATGACACAAAACTTCAGACTCTTGTCATGTTGTTATATTTCTTTATTTTTAAAAGTTCATTCCTGACAGTGGCTGATAAACAACACAGGAAACACACACATTTCAAATGTTTTAACAAGACTGAACACTAACGTATGCTAACATGTTAGCAACGACTGCTTTACAAGCTGATTACAGATCTGCTGCCTCATTAAAGCCTTGTTAACTCAAATATCAAGGGACCGGGAACAGAACCCTGAGGAACCCCTACAGTTATAAAGGACCCTGTCAGTGATAATGGTTCTCTGCTGTTTGCTAACGTGTTAGCCACTAGAAGCTAATCATAGGGTTGTTATTGCCAGGGTGTTGTGCTGCCTCCCAGTGGCCAAACATAGTAATGACTGCAGCTTTAAGACTGTTGGTTTTTTAAATGTTGTCAGATGATAAAAGTTGTTCAGAGTTTGTGACGTGGAAACATCAATGATTACATGAGACACACAAAGTGTGGCTGATCTCTGCTTGATGGTCTCAACCAATGAAAACCGGCTGGCAGCGTCTTACAGAACCAGCCTTTGGATGGCCCCACGGCGCCTCCTTGCCGTGCCGCTGCCCTGCTCTTTGGGCACCAGTTTTTCGATGCCATCGTTGATCCAGCGGATGTACTTGGACACCTGAGTGTAGATGCCATATTTGCCTTTGCGTGCGCAGCCTTCACCCCAGCTCACAATGCCGGTGATGAAGTAGGTGTTGCCGTAGCTTGTGACGTGCGGCCCACCGCTGTCACCTTGGCAGGCATCCTTGGCTATTGTGTCGTAGCCTGCGCAGAACATGCGGAAGGAGATTCGCAGCTGGGTGGATTCGATGCAGGTGTGTCGATCCACATAGGGTAGGGCAAGGCGCTGCAGGATCTGGGATGGCTGCCGCCCCTCGCCGACACGGCCGAAACCGCTTACGATGCCCTCTGACTGCCGCATCAGCACCTGCACAGGAAGGAGGAGATACGCGTTAGAATACTATCAGAGTTACTCTCATGTTGGTACAGGATGTGTGAGCTGCTGGTTAGCTTAACATTAAAACTGGAAACAGCTAGCTTAGCTTAGTGTTAAAACAGGAAACAGCTATCATAGCTAAGTATAAAGACAGGAAACAGGTGGAAACAGCTAGTTTAGCTTAGCATGAAGAATGGAAACAGAGGGAGACAACAACCTTAGCTTAGCATAAAAACTAGAAACAGAGGGAAACAGCTAGTTTAGCTTAGTATAAAGACTGGAAACGGGAGCAGCTAGCTTAGATTTGCATAAAGACTGGAAACAGCTAGTTTAGCTTAGCTTAAAGACTTGAAATAGGGTAATAGCTATCTGAGCTTAGCATAAAGACTGGAAACAGGTAGAAACAGTTAGTTTAGCTTAGCACAAAGACTGGAAATTGGAGCAGCTAGCTTAGATTTGCATATAGATTGGAAACAGCTAGTTTAGCTTAGCTTGAAGACTTGAAACGGGGTAATAGCTATCTGAGCTTAGCATTAAGACTGGAAACAGGTAGAAACAGCTAGTTTAGCTTAGCATAAAGACTGGAAAAGCTAGCCAAAATGAACTCGTTATCTGGTTTAATTTGTACAGAAATCAAATATCAAAACAACAGTTAGCCATTTCAGCGTTCAGGAATTACGTGTCGGACTACCTCTCGGCACGGACCAGTAACTTCCTGACAGCTACACTGGTTGCCAGGCAACAAGAAATAGTCAGGTACATGATCACTGAGTAAAACAGCAAGTTGTTTATTGTGAATGGAGCAACCAAAGGTTCACCTTCTCAGCGAAGTCGGCCTCTGGGATGCAGGCGGGCAGGATGTATCTGGTGAAGGTGATGGGCGTGGCCAGTTTGATGAGGGCGATATCGTTGTGGTAGGTGTCTGGTCTGTACTTGTTGTGGGTGATGATGGTCTCCACCTGGTGCGTGGCTTCATTCCCGTGCTCCACCGCCACGTCAAACTCACCTGAGGACACACACAGTGTTTCAGACACTCAAGCTCTGTACGTCAACACCTGAACGCATTGGTTTGTCAGACCTACCCAGCTTGACATAGATGTAGCGTGATTGGTTCATGCAGTGGGCGGCGGTCAGAATGATATACTCGTTGAGGATGGTTCCTCCGCAGAACCCTCGGTCCTCCTCGTTCAGGAGGAGAGCCTGTGAGGACCAGGCGGGAAATAGAAGGGTTAACAATACACAACATCTGCAGGTATGGACCCATGTCAAATATGGACTCCTAAGGGTCCATCTGGAGACATTAATGGGCTGATATGGACATCCAGATGTCCGTGTAGAGACATTAATGGACACCTGGACAATAATGGACTGCCAGGTGTCCACACTCCCTGGTGTGTCCTCTGCTATGGGCATCTTTTCCTCTATGTTGTTCCTTATTCTCTTATTTAAGGACATTATCATCATCACCATCATCATCAGTAGTTTGTCCTTTGATTCTAAAAGAGAAGGTGTTTCTACCTGCCATGGACATTGTCCCGGTGGACAGTCCTCTCCGTTGACAATGCGGGTCGTACCCACATTCTCAGACAAGATCTCCTCTTCAAAGATCGCAAACTCTGGAAGGACCCTATCGTTGCTGCTGTTCCCAGGAAGTGAGGACGTGCTGGACATGGACTGGTGCTGGGTGGAGTTGGTGCTGAGGTCCGTCAGGTTGGACCCGGCGGCATCCTCCTTTGTGGTGTTCTGGCGCTCATACCTGAAAACAGTCCGGGTCTTTCCGCTGATGATGGCACCACATTTGAAGGGTTCTGTAAGAGATGACGTGAAGTTGAGATCAGACAGGAAGTAGAACGTAGAGTAATTCTATCTGTCCTGACGGCAGTACAACAGTATGTTTGAGAAACCTTTAGGACTCGTCACCACGTAACGAGGCCTCAGCACTCTTTATCTCTCCAACCAGAAACATTGAGATTAACTGATACAACAAGACCACGTGGAGTCTGCTTCACCATTGGAGTCACAGGATTTGTAATCTGGTCCCAGGAAGTATCCGTTGGCGCAGGAGCACTCAACGTTTCCTCGCACCACGTTGCAGAAGTGTTGGCAGCCTCCATTTTTATTCTCACAGAGCTCAGGAATAACTGCAAAGACAAAGGAAACACCGTCAGGTGCAGGGCCGGAGTTTGGACCACACACCAGGTACCTCCGATACCCTGCTGTTAGACGACCCAGCTGAACAGGTTCATGATGATGTGTTGACATTAACACAACAACCTGACAGGAACAAAGGGTTCATTCAAGAGAAACAGGAAATGGAGACGTAATCCAGGAGGGTTCCATGTTTCTGTGATGGGTAAGGATCTGGTTTAAAGATGTGGGGTCAAGGTTGAGCCCCACCCTCCAGAGGGACTGTGGTTCTGTACCGATTTCGCAGTTGAAGCCCTGGTACCCGGGCTGGCAGTAGCAGGTGTAGCTGCCGATCCCATCTTTGCAGAGTCCTTGATGAGCGCAGGGCATGGAATCGCATGCGTCGCCATCTGCAGGGACAAACAGAGCAGACCGAGGTCAGATGACAAGAACTCTCAAATGTTGACAAAGTTTGACACATAGATTTGAACGTCAGAGCCGTAGACCAGCCAATAGGAGGCAGCGTTTCAATTCCTGCTTTCATTGGTAATATTTGGACTTTACAAAGCTCAGTTCAGGGTTCAGTTACTTCCTGTAATCTAATTTCTTGTAGGTACATTTCCTGCTTTGGTTCCAGCACCTGATATCACCCCTAACACCTGAATCACCATGTAGCACATCCTCACTGTGCGAACTGTCAGGGTTTCTAAATTAGCCCTTTGGTTCAGTAACAGACGAAACTGAACGAACATCTTACCAACGTATTTGGCCCAAAATTCATCCTGCAACAGAACAAAAAAAAAAAATCACAGTCAATTCAAAAGAATGTAAAATCACATCAGCTGGTCTCAGAACAGAAAAGTTCATGTGGGTTTAAGCCTCAGCAACTGTGACAGCCACGGCCCAGACATAAATTTGGCACAAACATCATTGAGTGAATGATGAACCGACAAGGCTGTGGTAGTCAAAGGTCAAGGTTATTCTTACATTGTCTGTCTCATCCCTCTTGGCCTTGAAGGAATTCCCTCAGATTTGGCACAAACGTCCAGTTGGACTCAACGATAAACTTATTAGAATTTGGTGGTCAAAGGTAAAGGTCACTGTGATCTTGCTTCCATCTCATTCTGTGCCAGTGTCATTAGTTGTTGGTGGCATCATGTTTTCGGGTTATCTTTCCGTCTCATTCATGTGAACAATATATCTCAAGAAGGCCTTAAAGGGAACTCTTCAAACTTGGCACAAACGTCCCCTTGGACTGAAGAATGAACTGATTAGACTTTGGTGGTCATAGGTCAAGATCCCTGTGAACTTGTGTCTATCTCATTTATGTGGATGTGATACCATAGGAACACCTTGAAGGACACTGACCTCATTTGTCTCATTCTGATGGACATTCATTCATTCATTCATTCATCTTCTAACCGCTTCATCCTCTTGAGGGTCACGGGGGGCTGGAGCCTATCCCAGCTGACACTGGGCGAGAGGCAGGGTTCACCCTGGACAGGTCGCCAGACTATCACAGGGCTGACACATAGAGACAAACAACCATTCACGCTCACATTCACACCTACGGACAATTTAGAGTTATCAATTAACCTAGTCCCCAATCTGCATGTCTTTGGACTGTGGGAGGAAGCCGGAGTGCCTGGAGAGAACCCACGCTGACACGGGGAGAACATGCAAACTCCGCACAGATGGGCTCCCACGCCTGGGATCGAACCGGCAACCCTCTTGCTGTGAGGCGAGAGTGCTAACCACCACACCACCGTGCCGCCCCTGATGGACATTCATTCGTGTGATATCTCAAGAACACCTTAAGGAAATTTCCTCAAATTTGGCACAGATGTCCACTTGGACTGAAGACTAAATTGATTCAAATTTGGCTGTCAAGGTCAGTGTGACTTTACGTCTGTCTGACTCATGTAAATGTGATATCTTAAGAACACCTTGAAGGAATTTACTAAAATTTGGCACAAACATCCGCTTGGAATTAATGATGAACTGATTAAATTTTGATGGTCAAAGGTCACTGTGACCTGGTCCGTCTCATTTTCTAATTTTTGTGAATGTGGAAGTAAGAACAGTTTAGGGGAACGTCCTCAAATTTGGCACAAATGTCATCTTTGACTCGTGGATGAATTGTTTACAATTTGGCTGTCAAAGGTCGAGGTCACTGTGACCTTGTGTCTCTCATTCATGTGACAGTGATATCTAAAGAAGGCCTTGAGGGAGTTTTCGCAAATTTGGCACAAACATCCACTTGGACTCATGACTGAACTGATTAGAATTTTGTGGTCATTGTGACCTTGCATTTGTCTCATTCATGTGAATGTAATATCACCTTGAAGGAATTCCCTTAAATTTGGCACAAATGTCATCTTGAACTCGATGTTGACTAGAATTTAGTGGTCAAAGGTCATTGTGACCTGGTCCGTCTCATTTCTGTGAATGTGGAACTAAAAACAGTTTGAAGGAATGTCCTCAGATTTGGCACAAATGTCATCTTTGATTCATGGATGAGCTGATTACAATTTGGCTGTGTGTTAAGCTGGCTTAAGCTAAGCTAAGCTAACAAGCAATTCCCTAAAGTTTGGGTGTTGGTTTAGGACTTGTGGCGGTGTGTGGTTTTGTTCGACGGTGGTGTTTTAGTCGATGGTTAGTACAGTTTTGTCTTTGTCCTCGAAGATCTCTCGCGCCTCCTCCCAGTCACAGCGCTCCTCCACGCACTCCCGCTCCATGTTGCCTTGTTTCAGCTCCTCCAAGAAGCTGTTGGCTCGTCTTCTGCGGGTCAGAACCTGATTGGCCGCCTCGTCGTCCAAAAAGACTGAAAGACAAAGTGTTAAGTCGTCGTTAAGGTCTGATCAGATGTTTGATGTTCACCACCACCACGACTCATTGATGATCCTCAGAGGATGAATCCTAAAAGAACTGATCATCCTCTGATTTTTATCTGTTGTTGATTTTTTTACTTCAGATTTCTCAAGAGTTACCTCATGAATTGGCGAAAAAGATGTATGAATTCATGTTCCTCAGAGGATGAATCCTACTGACTGTCCTCTGGCGCCACCATGACGTCGAAAATATTTTAAGTGAAACATTTCAGGAACTATTGGATGGATTGTGATGATCAGACATTCATATTCACCAGAGGATAAATTCTCGGAAAAACATGGTTTTGGTTCAGGTTGATGGTTCCCTGAAGATGTATCCTGATGATTTTCTGCTTTAACTTTGGGTTCTTTAGGATTCATCCTCTGGGGAACATGAATTCATACACCTTTTGTGCCAATATTCACAAAGTAAATCTTGAGATATTTGAAGTAAAAACTTTGAGAGCTGGTGGCGCTAAATGAAAAGTTGGAGGATAACCAATTTCTTTAGGATCCATCCTCTGGGGAACATGAACATCTGAACCAAATTTCATAACATTCCCCCAGTGAATAAATCAAGATTCACTTGATGAATTGGCAAAAATCATAAAGAAATTCATGTTCCCCAGAGGAAATATACATGGTTCCCTGAAGATGTATCCTGATGATTTTCTCCTTTAACTTTTGGGTAGATTGTCATGACATTTAGTTCAGACATTCATGTTCTTCAGAGGATGAATCAGTTAAAAAATAAACGGTTATCACACCTTGTCATCGAGTGTCAAAGTTTTTACCCAAAATATCTCAACATTTACTCAATGAATTGGCCAAAAAAGGTTCTGAAGTTCATGTTCCCCAGAGGATGGATCATAAAGACATTAATGATCCTTAGACTGTTTCCTCTAACACCACCATTGGCAAAAATTGTATGGAAATTCATGTTCCCCAGAGGAAAAATACCATAACTGCTTGAATGATTGGGTTCAGATTTTTGGTTCCCTGAAGATGTATTGTAATGACCTCAAGTGCTCTCATGAGGTTAACATTTAAAGTTTTGACTGAAGTGTTTCGACAGTTAGAATATTTGACGCCAGATGAAAGTTGAATTCTTTAGGATTCATCCTCCGGGGAACGTGAATGTCTGAACCAGGAGCCAAAGGAGAAAGTCATCAGGATACATCTTCAGGGAACCATGAACCAAATCAGTCTAGAAGTAAGGATATATTTCCTCTGGGAACATGAATGTACGATTTTTGCCAATTCATCAAGTGAAGCTGAATTTATTTATCAGGTGAATGAAATATATATATTACTGTTTGAATGATTTGGTTCATGGTTCCCTAAAGATGTACCCTAATGATTTTCTCCTTTAGTACTATCGTTACATTAACATGTAAAGTTTAACGTTAAATGTTTTGACAGCTGTTGTCGGACAGATTGTGATGAACTCTGGTTCATGATCCTCAGAGGATGAACCTTACTGACTTCAATCAGGTTGTGTTTGAACGTGTCCAGATAATCTCCTAAATCTGGTCGTAGCTCCCGAAACCTCTGAAAATGTATTGTTTTTAAGTTTAAGTTTCATGACGTCACTTTGGACCAGTCAGGTCTCAGTGAGTGTTCTTTCTGTCCAATCAGATGTCAGTACGCTTCATGTTGCTGTCAATCATCTAAAAAAAAAATCCGAAATCTGAACAAGGTCAACACACAAACCGGCGGGATCAAATGTCACCTGTCAGCCGCCAATCAACAACCCCCCAAACACAGCCACCATCACAACACACAGTCAACATGATGAGACTCTCCCCCAACGCCATGACTCTGTCGATCCTTCGCTCCCTGTACATTTAAGTTTAGATCGTAGACAACATACCTACGTGAGCAGCGGTGGCGGCCAGGTGCAGCAGCAGGAGGCCGAGGGACAGGCGGTGAAACCAAAACATGGCCCGGGGTGGACGGCGAGCTTGAATTATTCTGTGATGAGATGAAGGAACACAGTCTGAATGTGGACAGAGGGACGGAGGGACGGAGGGGGAGGGGCCACAGGGAGGACAGTGACCTGAGGGAGGAGGAGGGACGGAGGGGGAGGGGCCACAGGGAGGACAGTGACCTGAGGGAGGAGAAGGGGCAGGAGGAAGAGGAGAAGGGGGAGGGGCAGGAGGCACGGCAGGAGAAGGGAGAGCTTAAACATATTCTGCCTCACTGACAGAAAGACAACTACAACTCCCAGAGTGCATCGCTGCAACAGACAGACTGAAGATACCCCTTTACTTCAGTAAAACTACAAATACCACAGAGCCTAACCACATGTCCATGCAAACCACATGACTCCGTAAACTAGTGTGTGAATATCTAAAATCAGTCTTTGAAAAGTCTTGAAAAGTCCACGTCCCGGTAACCACATGTCCCCATAAACCACATGTCCCAGTAAATTACATGTCCCCATAAACCATGTGTCCCTGTAAGCCACATGTCCTCATGAACCACATGTCCCAGTAAACCACATGTCCCCATAAACCATGTGTCCCTGTAAGCCACATGTCCTCATGAACCACATGTCCTTGTAAACCACATGCCCCATAAATTACATGTCCCTGTAAACCACGTCCCATAAATTACATGTCCCTGTAAACCACATGCCCCATAAATTACATGTCCCTGTAAATCACGTCCCATAAATTACATGTCCTTGTAAACCACATGTCCCATAAATTACATGTCCTTGTAAACCACATGTCCCATAAATTACATGTCCTTGTAAACCACATGTCCCATAAATTACATGTCCCTGTAAACCACATGTCCCATAAATTACTTGTCCTTGTCATGATAACGTATGTTTTTCATGTGTTCCTCTTGAGACAGTTTTAATTTTTTTTAGTATTTTAAGTAGATGATGGAACTGTTTAACAAAACAAAAACATTGTGTTTTGTATTATTGTGCAAAACAATGTATTATTTTGTATATTAGCACCTTTGGTAACATATTCTTTGTAAGTAATGTGGGTTTATTTGTTTATTAATGTTGTTGTGCAACTTAAATTTTTTTCTTTGAGTGTTAAAAATGTAGATGTTGACACCAAAGAACACGCTGTAAAAAATGTAATGTATGAACAGAGTTTATTCTGTGTGAAGTTGAATTCAGCATGTCGACATCACGGATTAATGATTTTAGGGGAAATAAAACTTTTGATGATTTGAAGAATTAAATCAAATTTTTAAACCAATTTCTGTTCCAGCATCTCCAAAGCTTTCTCCATCGTCATCATTGTGGGCGGGTCTTTCATGATGCCCTCCACCCAGTCCACAAAGTTGGCCATGTTGGCGTACACCCCATAATACCCCGGGTGTGAACAACCCCGGCCCCAACCGACCACGCCCATCAGGAAGTGTGTGGAGCCGTAGGGTGTGACCAGCGGGCTCCCGTCATCACCGCGGCAGCTCTCCTGACGACCCTCCAGGTATCCGGCACACAGCATGTTGTCAGTGAAGTTGAACTGGGCTCTCTGGGAGCACTGGGAGTTGTGGACGATGGGGACGGACATCCTACGGAGGACAGGGGAGACCGGGACAGTGGGAGTCGCCCCGGAGATGTCAGCGTTGCCCCCGTTGGTCCTCTTGCCCCACCCTGACACGGTGTGGTAGCGGACTGGGAGGAGCTCCTGCTGAGCGAAGTCTCTGGTGGGCAGGCAGACAGGGATGGCGTGGCGGTTCAGAGTGACGGGACGACTCAGCTGCAACAAGGCGACATCACTGTCACCCGTCGCCGGTACATAGCCGTCATGGGAGATCGCCATGGAAACAGGTATGATCTGCTCGGTGCCTTCTTCCACGTCCAAATTGTGTTCCCCTGGAAACAAGGGAAAAAAAACATCAAATGTGACAAAGTACAAATGTCAACTTTACTGAGCAACTTCAGAAAACAACTTTACGGAACGATTTTCAAAGTTGTGTCGTCATGTGTACAAATGTGACATTTATGGGGAAAAAAACCCATAATTTAACGAATTAATAAACAACTTTTTTACAACAACTTTACTGAATAACTTTTTAAAACACCTTTACAGATTAAACAACTATACTTTTTTTTTAGGGAAAATCTTTAACAAAATATTTTTTTAAAAAACTTTACAGAAACATTTTAACAAATCATTGAAATAATGAAATAACTTTTCCAAAATGTCAAGAAACAACTTTACAGAACAACTTTTAAATAAAGTTAATTGAACAACATTAGCATGCTAATGTGACAGTGATTTATAGACGTGCAGGTGAACTGAACAGGAAGAGGAGTTACCTGCCACCACAGTGAGGCTTTGAGGGTTGTTGCCATGGATACAGTGGGCGGCGGTGACGACCCAGTTTGGACTGATCAGAGCTCCTCCACAGTGACTGTTTCCTTTTAACCGAACCAGAACCTGATGGACAGATGGACAGATGGATGACATTAACCCTTCAAGTTCAGTTCAGTTCAGAGCAGAAGATCAATGTGTCCCTGCATTTCTTTGTGGCACCACTTTCAGGCCACATTTCCCCTGACTTTAAAAGGGCATATCAAACCAGCACTCCAGAGCCAAATACACCACAACATAACTTAAGAAATTAAAATCTAGGACATACTGCTGCTCTGACCTCGATACAGATCTCCAATTATCAGGAACTTCAATCAATCAATCAATCAATTTTATTTATAAAGCCCAATATCACAAATCACAATTTGCCTCACAGGGCTTTACAGCATACGACATCCCTCGGTCCTTATGACCCTCACAGCTGATTAGGAAAAACTCCCCCCAAAAAACCCTTTAACGGGGAAAAAACGGTAGAAACCTCAGGAAGAGCAACTGAGGAGGGATCCCTCTTCCAGGACGGACAGACGTGCAGTAGATGTCGTACAGAACAGATCAACATGATAAATTAACAGTAATCCGTATGACACAATGAGACAGAGAGAGAGACAGAGAGACAGAGAGAGAGAGAGAGATGCAGGTAATGACAGTAGCTTAAAACAACATTATTGAAAGTAATAATATTATAGTTATAGTTCTGGCTACTGTGGTACAATATGTTGAAAGTATGTATTAATATCTGGCAGTATACATGTGTGACAATAGTCATATGTGTATAATAACAGTAGAAGTATGACTAATGACTAATGATGGCAGCAGCAGCAGGAGGCATCTGGCAGGACCACGGCAGCAGCACAACCACACACGTCACGCTGTCCAGGCACCGCTGTGATATGAGTTAATCTGAGAGACAGTGGAGCACAAAGGCTCCGGAGAAGAAGCCGAGTTAGTGACATCCAGAATGGCCGAGTTAGCAAGATGCAGTAATAGGATGAGAGAGAGAGAGAGAGAGAGAGAGAGAGAAGGAGAGAAGGTGCCTGGTGTATTATAGGGGGGTCCTCCGGCAGACTAGGCCTAACTCAGCCTAACTAGGGGCTGGTACAGGGCAAGCCTGAGCCAGCCCTAACTATAAGCTTTATCAAAGAGGAAAGTCTTAAGTCTAGTCTTAAATGTGGAGACGGTGTCTGCCTCCCGGACCGTAACAGGAAGATGATTCCACAGGAGAGGAGCCTGATAGCTGAAGGCTCTGGCTCCTGATCTACTTTTGGAGACTTTAGGGACCACGAGTAACCCTGCGTTCTCAGAGCGCAGTGTTCTGGTGGGATAATATGGCACTATGAGCTCTCTAAGATATGACGGAGCTTGACCATTTAGAGCTTTATAAGTTAACAGTAGGATTTTAAATTCAATTCTGGATTTTACAGGGAGCCAGTGCAGAGAAGCTAAAACAGGAGAAATATGATCTTGTTTCTTAGTTCCTGTTAGTACACGTGCTGCTGCATTCTGAATTAGCTGGAGAGTTTTTAAGGACTTACTAGAGCTACCTGATAATAGAGAGTTACAGTAATCCAGCCTTGAGGTAACAAAAGCGTGGACCAATTTTTCTGCATCTTTTCGGGTCAGGATAGGCCTAATTTTCACAATATTACGCAGATGAAAAAATGCAGTCCGTGAGGTTTGTTTTAAATGAGAATTAAAAGACAAATCTTGATCAAATGTTACTCCGAGGTTTCTTACGGTAGTGCTAGAGGCCAGAGCAATGCCATCTAGAGAAACTATGTCATCAGATAAAGAGTCTCTGAGTTGTTTGGGGCCAAGAACAATAACTTCAGTTTTGTCTGAATTTAACATCAGGAAATTGGTGCTCATCCAAGTTTTTATGTCTTTAAGGCAGTTATGGAGTTTAGTTAATTGATTACTTTCTTCTGGCTTCATAGATAAATACAACTGTGTATCATCCGCATAACAATGGAAATTTATAGAGTGATTTCTAATGATGTTACCTAAAGGAAGCATATATAGAGTAAATAGGATTGGTCCGAGCACAGAACCTTGCGGAACTCCAAAACAAACTTTGGTACATAAGGATGATTCATTATGAACGTCAACAAACTGAAAACGATCAGATAAATAAGATTTAAACCAGCTTAGTGCAGAACCTTTTAGGCCAATTAAGTGATCCAGTCTCTGCAGTAGAATTTGATGGTCAATAGTGTCAAACGCCGCACTAAGATCTAATAAAACAAGAACAGAGACGAGTCCTTTGTCTGAAGCAATCAGAAGGTCATTTGTAATTTTAACTAGTGCTGTCTCAGTGCTATGATGCACTCTAAATCCTGACTGAAATTCCTCAAATAAATTATTATTCTGGAGAAAATCACACAGCTGGTCTGCGACTACTTTCTCAAGGATCTTTGACATAAAGGGAAGATTAGATATTGGTCTATAGTTGGCTAACACCTCTGGATCCAGGGTGGGCTTTTTTAGTAGAGGTTTAATTACAGCTACCTTAAAAGACTGTGGTACATAGCCTGTTAATAAGGATATATTGATCATATCTAATATATGAGTGTTAACTAAAGGAAAGACCTCCTTAAGTAGCCTAGTTGGGATGGGGTCTAAGAGACACGTCGATGATTTAGATGAAGAAATCACTGCTGTCAATTCTTGAAGAGAAATTGGGGAGAAGCAATCTAGATATATATTAGGTCTTACAGCTGTGTTTGAGGTTAGATAGGTACTATCTGAGGACAGGAGGTCATGAATTTTGCCTCTAATAGTTAGAATTTTGTCATTAAAAAAGCTCATAAAATCATTACTGCTAAGGGCTAAAGGAATACAAGGCTCAATAGAGCTTTGACTCTCAGTCAGCCTGGCTACAGTGCTGAAAAGAAACCTGGGGTTGTTCTTGTTTTCTTCTATTAATGCTGAGTAATAGTTTGCTCTGGCATTGCGGAGGCCCCTCTTATAAGTTTTGAGACTGTCTGTCCAGATTAAACGAGATTCTTCCAGTTTGGTCAATCGCCAATTCCTTTCAAATTTTCGCGATATTTGTTTTAACTTACGGGTTTGAGAGTTATACCAAGGAGCAAACTTTCTTTGTTGTTTTAACTTCTTTTTAAGAGGAGCTACAGAGTCAAGTGTTGTTCGCAGCGAGCCTACGGCGCTATCAACAAAATGATCAAAGTCGGTACAGGAAACCTCTGTTACTGAGGGACTTGGTATTGAATTTAACGACGGAGTAATCTTTTCCTTAAATTTTGCGACAGCACTAGCTGATAAACATCTAGTATAGTAACTGTTGCTGAGTGGCGTGTAATCGAGTAAAAAGAAATCAAAAGTAATCAGATAATGATCTGATAGCAAGGGATTCTGTGGAAAGACTGTTAGGTTATCAATTTCAATTCCATACGTCACAACTAGATCGAGGGTATGGTTAAAACAATGAGTGGGTTCATGTACACCCTGACTGAAGCCAATGGAGTCTATTAATCAGATAAACGCGGTAGCCAGGGAGTCATTATCAACGTCGACATGAATGTTAAAATCGCCTACAATAATAACTTTATCTGATTTAAGAACTAAACTGGATAAAAACTCTGAGAATTCAGATACAAATTCAGAATATGGGCCAGGAGCACGGTACACTATAACAAATAAAGTGGCTGCGAGGTTTTCCAGATTGGATGTAAAAGACTAAGAACGAGGCTTTCAAATGAATTATAATCTAGTTTAGGTTTAGGGCTGATTAACAGACTAGAGTTAAAAATGGCTGCAACTCCCCCTCCTCGGCCGCTGCCTCGAGGAATGTGGGTATTATTATGACTGGGAGGAGTGGACTCATTAAGACTAACATATTCATCTGGACACAGCCAGGTTTCTGTGAGACTGAGTAAATCAATATGATTATCTGATATTAATTCGTTTACTAACACTGCTTTAGATGATAGAGACCTGATATTTAACAGTCCGCATTTAATTCTCCTGTTTTGTCTTTCTGTCACAGAAGAGGTTTTAATTTTTATGAGGTTGTTATGCACAACTCCTCTTTGTTTAATTTTAGATTTAAATAATTTAGGTGGTCAGGGGACAGACACCGTTTGTATAAAACTATGAAAACTATGGCTGGGTAACTGAGCTAGAAGCTCAGAGAGGCGTATAGGACTGCGTCTCCGAGTCCTGCTCTCAACTCTGGGTTGTCAGGGATTTGATTTACTAATAAAGTTTGCCAGGTTCCTAGAAATGAGAGCAGCTCCATCCAAAGTGGGGTGAATGCCGTCTCTCCTAATAAGACCAGGTTTTCCCCAGAAAGTTTGCCAATTATTAACAAAACCCACATCGTTTGCTGGACACCACCTGGACAGCCAGCGATTAAATGATGACATGCGGCTAAACATGTCATCAGTGGTCAGATTTGGGAGGGGTCCAGAGAAAACTACGGAGTCCGACATCGTTTTTGCATATTCACACACCGAGGCAATATTAATTTTAGTGACCTCCGATTGGCGTAACCGGGTGTCATTGCCGCCGACGTGAATAACAATCTTACTGAATTTACGTTTAGCTTTAGCCAGCAGTTTTAAATTTGATTCAATGTCGCCCGCTCTGGCCCCAGGGATACATTTGACTATGGCCGCTGGTGTTGCTAACTTCACGTTCCTCAGAATAGAGCTGCCAATAACCAGAGTTTTATCCTCAGTGGGTGTGTCGCTGAGTGGGGAAAAGCGGTTGGAAACGTGAACAGGCTGGTGGTGAACCGTGGGCTTCGGCTTGGAGCTGTGCTTCTGGCGAACCGTAACCCAACCTCCCGGCTGAACGGGAGTTGCCGGAGGACAGTTAGCTGAGGCTAAGGCTATGCTGTGTGGCTCTGCACCGGCTACAGGGGGCTGGCTAACTACCGCAGCTACTGAATGGTTTTCCATGGTGTGGAGCCGCGCTTCTAATTCACTAAGCCTTCTTGGCCCCAAACAACTCAGAGACTCTTTATCTGATGACATAGTTTCTCTAGATGGCATTGCTCTGGCCTCTAGCACTACCGTAAGAAACCTCGGAGTAATATTTGATCAAGATTTGTCTTTTAATTCTCATTTAAAGCAAACCTCACGGACTGCATTTTTTCATCTGCGTAATATTGCGAAAATTAGGCCTATCCTGACCCGAAAAGATGCAGAAAAATTGGTCCACGCTTTTGTTACCTCAAGGCTGGATTACTGTAACTCTCTATTATCAGGTAGCTCTAGTAAGTCCTTAAAAACTCTCCAGCTAATTCAGAATGCAGCAGCACGTGTACTAACAGGAACTAAGAAACGAGATCATATTTCTCCTGTTTTAGCTTCTCTGCACTGGCTCCCTGTAAAATCCAGAATTGAATTTAAAATCCTACTGTTAACTTATAAAGCTCTAAATGGTCAAGCTCCGTCATATCTTAGAGAGCTCATAGTGCCATATTATCCCACCAGAACACTGCGCTCTGAGAACGCAGGGTTACTCGTGGTCCCTAAAGTCTCCAAAAGCAGATCAGGAGCCAGAGCCTTCAGCTATCAGGCTCCTCTCCTGTGGAATCATCTTCCTGTTACGGTCCGGGAGGCAGACACCGTCTCCACATTTAAGACTAGACTTAAGACTTTCCTCTTTGATAAAGCTTATAGTTAGGGCTGGCTCAGGCTTGCCCTGTACCAGCCCCTAGTTAGGCTGACTTAGGCCTAGTCTGCCGGAGGACCCCCTATAATACACCGGGCTCCCTCTCTCTCCCTCTCTCTCTCTCTCTCTCTCTCTCTCTCTCTCACTCTCATCCTATTACTGCATCTTGCTAACTCGGCCATTCTGGATGTCACTAACTCGGCTTCTTCTCCGGAGCCTTTGTGCTCCACTGTCTCTCAGATTAACTCATATCACAGCGGTGCCTGGACAGTGTGACGTGTGTGGTTGTGCTGCTGCCGTGGTCCTGCCAGATGCCTCCTGCTGCTGCTGCCATCATTAGTCATTAGTCATACTTCTACTGTTATTATACACATATGACTATTGTCACACAAGTATACTGTCTGATACTAATACATACTTTCAACATATTGTACCACAGTAGCCAGAACTATAACTATAATATTATTACTTTCATTAATGTTGTTGTAAGCTACTGTTATTACCTGCATCTCTCTCTCTCTCTCTCTCTCTCTCTCTCTCTCTCTCTGTCTCATTGTGTCATATGGATTACTGTTAATTTATTATGCTGATCTGTTCTGTACGACATCTATTGCACGTCTGTCCGTCCTGGAAGAGGGATCCCTCCTCAGTTGCTCTTCCTGAGGTTTCTACCGTTTTTTTTTTCCCCGTTAAAGGGGTTTTTTTTGGGGAGTTTTTCCTAATCCGCTGTGAGGGTCTTAAGGACAGAGGGATGTCGTATGCTGTAAAGCCCTGTGAGGCAAATTGTGATTTGTGATATTGGGCTTTATAAATAAAATTGAAATTGAATTGAATTAAGCCTCGCCTCCAACGCAGCAAATAAGCTACACTTGTTACAATTACCACTGTTGCTAAAGGAGGCAGAGGCATAACTGAACATTTGGCACACCGAGCAAGAGAGAGCAGAGGGAGAAGCCATCGCTAACTGTAAAGCTAAGGTAGCTACCAAGGCTAGTAACGTGCAAACAACAGCTAAGAGATTAGCGAGAAAGCCGTAGAAAGGAGGAGAGCTATAAGTGCTTAAACAGAACCAGTGTGGGTTAAGACTTGAAGTAGACGTTAAAGCAACTGAAGTGAGAAAGCAGGCTAGTAGAATTCACCAGAGCAGTACAGAGACGCTGTCACAGAAACACCGGAAATGACACAACTCGCTTACCGCAATACGTCAGCCAATGCCAAGAATCAACTTGTGGTTCAAGTTATCAAAATGGAGAAAAATCAGAAATAATTAATAATTAGTAATAATAAATATTAATTATGTAAAATAATGACTTATTTTACATTAAATAGCAGTGTGTGAGAGAGAGACAAAAGGTGTGGGTGTAAAACCAAGGCTGTCTGGGCTAAAAACAAAATGGCTGACAACCAGAAACTACAAGATGGCCGAATCACAGATCAGATTCAGACCAGGGGAGGTTTTTCCTGACTGTGTGGTCAGTCAGGACAAAGTCAAAGGAGATGAAGCGAGTCTCTTCTTTGGGTGCAGCTCTGTTGAAGCCAATATGTGAGTGAGTCTATGTGAATGTGATATGTGTTGCAAAGGGTCTGGGTTAGGCCAGAGGATGTTTAGTAGCATGCAAGACTCTGCACTGTCTGTGAACAGCATTAGCAAACTAACATCACTTAGCTTTGGTGATGCCAACTAACCAATGACCTAACTGCAGCAATCACAATAATAACTCATATGTAACACAGACACTGATAAAGTGCGCCAAACACAACGTTTGCAACTAACTCTCCAGCAACAAGGAGAACCAAGTTGAGTTAGCATCCCAACGTCTAACTCTGCAAGGAGCCCGAGCGACCAGCTTCCTCAGATCTGCTCCTTCGGAACGAGGACACAGCAAAGACTGAATCTGGAACCACAGCTCTTTCCAGCCTTCAACAGCCTGCTAACAAAAGCAACACTCCTCAGCATCTTTTTTCCCCTCCATCCATTCATGGACTGGTAACGTAACAACATGTGTTGATGTGATGTTTTCACAGAGTTATTATTGTGATTTGTTTGTTTTTATTGATTGTTGCAGTTAGGTTATTGGTTAGTTGGCTTCACCAAAGCTAAGTGATGTTAGCATGCAACTAAACATCCTCTGTACTAACCCAGGCACCTTTTGCAACATATATCACATACACATAGACTCAAATTGGCTTTCAGAATAGCTACACCCAAAGAGGAGACTCAAAGTTCCTGCTTCTTGTAAAGTAAGTCTAAGTATTTAACAAAATTATTAATTATTATTAATAATTATTAATTATTATCAAAATAATTATCTATTATTCCTGGTAGCCATTTTGATCCTTCAATTGGAGATGAAGTCAGGTCCCAACACTGATGACCCCGTGATGTTTCCTGTAGCGCCCCCTTGAGGACTCAGGTTACCTGCCAGGGACAGTCTCCTTTGGGACAGTGGTTGGACCCCACCAGTCTGGTCTGATCCACCACAGTCTGGTTCAGGCCTGTTTCTTGTGGAGGCAGCTGACCACACGGATACTCCACTGCAACACACACATACAACCATCACAGTACTCACTGCAGAATACCAGCCAGTATTTCAGTAAAAAAGTAACTAAAGTACTTCTCTCTGAGATGTAATGGAGGATAAAGTAACAGATTAGTATTCATGTGTAACCAGAGGATTAAAAATGTGTCCACCAGGGGGCAGATCAAAGCCGACACCTAAATATTTTCTTTAACAAATCTCAGTTTGTTTGGATCAATGTTAAGATCAGAATCAGCTGTTTGACAGTACATTAATAATCCATAAATCATTAAAGTCAGTTTCTAAGCACAAAGAGGAAGTAGTATTTAGGTGGTATTTGTACCCTGAGCAACACACTGCCGCCCGTCTTCTCCCAGTTTGTATCCGTCAGCGCAGAAACATTTCCGTCTTTGTCCTGAGCCGTCACAGAAATGTTGACAGTGTCCGTTCTGGTAGAGACACTTCAGGATGTCTTCTATCACTACAGGAAGATAAGGGTTAACACACTGGGATTTATATATATATATATATATATATATATATATATATATATATATATATATATATATATATATATGTTACATAACAAAGACACTTCAGTATGTAAAACTCCAGTTAGCAGCCCACACTATTATTAGCTTAAATCCCTTTTATTGGTCAAAATGTGGAGCTTCACCAGGTCAGTAAAAGAGATGGGACCTTTAGTTAAAGTTTTACAGCTGTGTGTAATACATCTGTCTTGTACTTGTTACTGTTTTTACTTGATTCATATATATATATATATATACAGTACAGGCCAAAAGTTTGGACACACCTTCTCATTCAATGCGTTTTCTTTATTTTCATGACTATTTACATTGTAGATTCTCACTGAAGGCATCAAAACTATGAATGAACACATGTGGAGTTATGTACTTAACAAAAAAAGGTGAAATAACTGAAAACATGTTTTATATTCTAGTTTCTTCAAAATAGCCACCCTTTGCTCTGATTACTGCTTTGCACACTCTTGGCATTCTCTCCATGAGCTTCAAGAGGTAGTCACCTGAAATGGTTTCCACTTCACAGGTGTGCCTTATCAGGGTTAATTAGTGGAATTTCTTGCTTTATCAATGGGGTTGGGACCATCAGTTGTGTTGTGCAGAAGTCAGGTTAATACACAGCCGACAGCCCTATTGGACAACTGTTAAAATTCATATTATGGCAAGAACCAATCAGCTAACTAAAGAAAAACCAGTGGCCATCATTACTTTAAGAAATGAAGGTCAGTCAGTCCGGAAAATTGCAAAAACTTTAAATGTGTCCCCAAGTGGAGTCGCAAAAACCATCAAGCGCTACAACGAAACTGGCACACATGAGGACCGACCCAGGAAAGGAAGACCAAGAGTCACCTCTGCTTCTGAGGATAAGTTCATCCGAGTCACCAGCCTCAGAAATGGCAAGTTAACAGCAGCTCAGATCAGAGACCAGATGAATGCCACACAGAGTTCTAGCAGCAGACCCATCTCTAGAACAACTGTTAAGAGGAGACTGCGCCAATCAGGCCTTCATGGTCAAATAGCTGCTAGGAAACCACTGCTAAGGAGAGGCAACAAGCAGAAGAGATTTGTTTGGGCCAAGAAACACAAGGAATGGACATTAGACCAGTGGAAATCTGTGCTTTGGTCTGATGAGTCCAAATTTGAGATCTTTGGTTCCAACCGCCGTGTCTTTGTGAGACGCAGAAAAGGTGAACGGATGGATTCCACATGCCTGGTTCCCACTGTGAAGCATGGAGGAGGAGGTGTGATGGTGTGGGGGTGTTTTGCTGGTGACACTGTTGGGGATTTATTCAAAATTGAAGGCACACTGAACCAGCATGGCTACCACAGCATCCTGCAGCGACATGCCATCCCATCCGGTTTGCGTTTAGTTGGACCATCATTTATTTTTCAACAGGACAATGACCCCAAACACACCTCCAGGCTGTGTAAGGGCTATTTGACCAAGAAGGAGAGTGATGGAGTGCTGCGGCAGATGACCTGGCCTCCACAGTCACCGGACCTGAACCCAATCCAGATGGTTTGGGGTGAGCTGGACCGCAGAGTGAAGGCAAAGGGGCCAACAAGTGCTAAACACCTCTGGGAACTCCTTCAAGACTGTTGGAAAACCATTTCAGGTGACTACCTCTTGAAGCTCATGGAGAGAATGCCAAGAGTGTGCAAAGCAGTAATCAGAGCAAAGGGTGGCTATTTTGAAGAAACTAGAATATAAAACATGTTTTCAGTTATTTCACCTTTTTTTGTTAAGTACATAACTCCACATGTGTTCATTCATAGTTTTGATGCCTTCAGTGAGAATCTACAATGTAAATAGTCATGAAAATAAAGAAAACGCATTGAATGAGAAGGTGTGTCCAAACTTTTGGCCTGTACTGTAGATATATATATATATGTATATGTATTTTAAAAAGAAATTAGTCTCTGCTGTTGTGTCAGACACTTTAGGGAACCACTTTATAAACCAATTTAGGGAGCAACTTTATTAGACAGCTTTACAATTTGAAGCAACAACTACAACTTTACAACATTAGGGTACAACTTTTTTTAAACAAAAAGCTTTATTAAACAACTTTGTTGAACAACTTAACTTAAGGGAACGACTACAACTATCGGGAACAACTTTAGTAAACCACTTTACAACTTCAGAAAACAAACAATTTCAAATCTTTACAGAGCCACTTTATAAAACAAATTTACTGCATAACTATACACTTTGAAACAACAACTACAACTTTGCAACTTAAGGGAACAGCTTTACTAAACAACTAAAGGGAGCAACTTTATAAAACAACTTTACTGCATAACTATACACTTTGAAGCAACAACCACAACTTACAACTTAAGGGAACAGCTTTACTAAACAACTAAAGGGAGCAACTTTATAAAACAACTTTATTGAACAACTTTACAATTTGAAGCAATAATTACAACTTAACTTAAGGGAACAACTTCACTAGCAAACTAAAGGGAGCAACTTTATCAAAAAAACTTTAGGGAATAACTTCATGAAACAAATTTAAGGAACCACTTAAAAAAACAACTTTACAACATCAGGGAACAGCTATATAAAACAACTTTAAGGGACCATGTGAGCAACTTGAGGGAACAACTTTACGAACAACCTAAAGGGACAATGTGATCAAATTTAGGGAACATCTTTATAAAACAACTTTACTAAAGAACAACTTTGCTTAAGAACTTTAGGGAACAACTTTACAAAACAACTTTTCAGAACAATGTTATAAAACATCAGAACAACTTTACCACTTAAGGGAACAACTTTATAAAAAATCTTAACCAAACAGCTGCATATGTGGAACCCATGTGTTGAACGACTTAAGGGAACAAATTGAAGTAATTTGTTTTTACCTGTTTGACAGTGTTGTCCTTCAAAACCTTCGGGACAGTGACATTCATAGGACGTCCCCATGTGGACACATGAGCCGTTGTTATGACACGGGTTGATCAGGCAGGGGTCGCGACCTGATAAAGGAATCAATCATAAGAACAGTTTTTCTAAAGACAGAGAGACATGTTATTATTATGAATTCATATTTGATATAGATGATCTTATTATTATTGATACAAGTTAACATTTGAATTCTTGGTGAAGTGAAATCTTAAATATAGAATGGAGTCATGATTTAGTTGTGTTGTGATGTGGAGAAAAGTAAAGTTCATTAATGTCCAACACATTTGTTCCTCACTGTCATGAAGCGTTTTATCAATCCTGATGTTTGACAGTAAAAACCAGCAACAAGAGTCACCACAGATAATAAATAACAGCCCAAGATTTTACTCACGGTCGTACGTCAGCCAGAACTGCCTCTGCGAAGAAAAAAAAAAAAAAAGTCTTTGAAAACATGTAAACATCAATGTATTCCAAAAACAAAGCTAAAGCTAACACAAATGCAAACTTTAACACTAAAACAACCAAAGATGCTTTTAGAGCATCTTTGAAACAACAATGTGAACAACTTTACAATTTTAGGGAACAACATTACAACTTCAAGAAACAACTAAAAAAACCTAAGGGAACAACTTAACCTAACAACTTTACAACTTTAGAGAACAACTTTACAACCTTAGGGAACAACGTTACAACTTTAGGGAACAACTTTACTTAAAAACTTTACAGTTTTAGGGAACAACTTCACCTAACAACTTTACAACTTTAGGGAACAACTTTAAAACTTTTGGGAACAACTTTAGGGAACAACTTTAGCTAACAACTTTACAACTTTAGGGAAGAACTTTAAAACTTTTGGGAACAACTTTACAACTTTAGGGAAGAATTTTAACTAACAACTTTACAACTTTAGGGAAGAACTTTAAAACTTTTGGGAACAACGTTACAACTTTAGGGATCTTTTTTATAAAACAATTCTAAGGACCCACTTTGAAGAATGACTTTACTACAAAACTTAACAAATTTAGGAAACAACTTTTTAACTTCACTACTTTAGGGAACAACTTTACCAACAACAGCTTTAAGAGCTATCCTTATAAAACAGCTTTACAATTTTAGGGAACCACTTCATGAATCTAGTCTACTTTATAAGGACTAACAATAAATAGAAGTGACTTAAAACTGTTTTAAATGTAGTAGTAAAATAAAATAAGGATAATTAGCGGTGAGACGACACAAAGGCATCTGTAAATCTGAAGTTTAAAGATGTTTTTAAAAAGTTGACATTTCATCTTTAAGACTATTTAAATTTCGGTAACTGAGATGGCGACTGGCTGACCGTCTGGGTGTCATCTTCGAAAACTTCTCGCGCCTCCTCATAGTCACATATCTCCTCGATACATTCCCTCTCCAGGTTTCCTTGTTTCAGCTCCTCCAGGAAGCCACTGTTGGCTCGCCGCCATCTCTGCAGCACGCCATTAGCCTCGTGCTTCTGGAAAAACACTGTCAACACAAACCATCAAATGATATCATTTATCTTCAACAGAAGGTTTAAAGGTCTGACTCAATGTTTATCTGTCCTGTCCTGAGACACTGTGGGGACATCTCTTTGTTACCACAGAAGACGAAGGTGGAGCTGACGCAGTGTTGGATGTGAACTGACCTGCAGCAGCAGCAGCAGCAGCAGCAGTGAAGCCTGACAGCAGAATCCAGACGCTCCTCAGCAACATGTCACCACTTCACACTGACTCCACTCAACTAACACTAACACTGCTTTAAACTGAGTTAGGCCACACCCACCAGGCCTCCCACCCTTCAACCACCAGGTCAGTAAACACATCTCCACTACTGACCTTTACCCAGGTCAGTGAACGCATCACCACTGACCAGAAACAGAATTTCAAACACATAAACGTTCAGTTTATTGTCATCAAACAGAATCAGGACAGTTTTTACATTTCAGGGTCTGAAAACAACGATTGTAATGTCATCATATAATTAAAATATAATTTCAACAATAGTTTGGAGAGTTTGATGTGAGAAAACACCTGAACATGACGTCAATAAATTGTTCCATTACGCTTATGTTAGGAGACAATCACAGTAACTGTAAGATGCTCAGATGAAGGTCACTGAACGCCTCACAACAGCCATAATGTCACATTCAGAGTAAAGATGTGCATGATGTCACAGTTTCCTCATGGTGTCCCACAGGGATCAACACTGGGGCCACCGTAGTTCTAGATTTACAGGCTGATACTCCGTCACTGATCCACAGATATGCACAGATATTAAAATATAAATGATCAATACTTATCAACTACATTTACTCGAGTACTGTACATGAGTACAGGTTTCATGTTACTTATACTCTAGTATTTACAGCTATTGTATCCTTTTTTACTGCAATACGTTTATTTTACAGATTTAGATCATTGATACAAAATATAATCAACAATATTATTTATATTATAAAAACTTTTACTGCAGTAGCAGAGTATTTGTACGGTGTGGTAGTTGTACTTTTATTTCAGATTATTATCTTCAGAATTGTAATAGAGTATTTGTACTGTGAAGTATTTTTACTATAGTAAAAGATCTGCGTATTAAAACCACAGAATGAATCTCAGGTCGTCAGGTTGTGTATCAAAGCCTCGGTGGCGTTCGGCGGCAGGTGCAGTGGCACATGAGTCGGCAGGTGTGGCGGCATTACTGTTTGGTTGTGGATCCATTCCAGGTAGTTGGACACCCGGGTGTAGATGCCGTAGTTGCCCGGTCGGGCACAGCCCTTCCCCCAGCTGACAATCCCCAGCAGGAATGCCGTCTTCTTGTACTTCGTCACCAGGGGGCCGCCGCTGTCGCCTTTACATGAGTCCTCCCGGCCCTCAATGTATCCGGCACAGAACATATTCTCGGTAAGCACCACGCCACTCTCCTCCAAGCACTGCTGCGTCCGGATCCGTGGGACCTGGAGCCGCCGCAGGATGTGCGAGGTGGGCCCGTTCTCACCCCGCCTTCCCCAGCCGCTCACTGTGTGTGTGCTGATGGCCCAGAGTTCACGCTCAGCCAGCGGGCGTGTTGGCAGACAGGCCGGGACGGCATATGTCGTGTAGACGATGGGTGACGCCAGGCGGAGGAGGGCGATGTCGTTGTCTGCGGTCCTCTTGACATAGTTCTCATGCATGATGATCTCAGCAACCTGGAGGTGCTGCTCCGTGCCTTCATTCACCTCTGTGTTGTGCTCCCCTGCCAGACAAACAGGAAGTTGAGTCAGATGACTTTTTAAAAGACAGGAGGAGTGTCTAACCACTATAGAGACAGAGCGCAACGTGTCATAATCTGAAAGCCATCCCCTTTGGGGAAAGGAGGCCTGCTTTCCCCTCACACTTTCCACCTGCAATTCCAGCCTGTTGAGTTTTCCCTAAGTCCAAATGCTGAAAAGTTGCTGTGTGGTGGGCTGCACAGCCAATTAAAACCCAGAGTTTAGCTTTTATCAGCTGCTGAGCAGAAAAACAGAACCTTATAGAAGACAAAAGTGGATACAAGCAATAAAATGTGAGGCTTCAACAGGGAAGAAATTGTGGGATCCTGACACTCAATATGTCTATGTGAGCAGCAAACGCTTTGTCAAACCCTCCAAATGTATTTGTTAGAGTAACAGTTAACTGCATTTATGTATGTTAAGCTAAAGCATTGACAGTATGAATGCAACTTCTGTTGTAACTGTGCCCAGCGCGCCGCGATTCAAGCAGTCCATTCCAGCAGTCCGCTCTAGCCCTTGTATCAATCTACCAGCATGTAGAGACATGTCTCAAAACAACAACGTGTGCCGGTAGCAGGAGCAGGCTGAGGGCTGAGCATGCCCAAATGTTCATCTTCTGAAAAAACAATCTCCACATCATGTTTTTTTCCAAGAAGAGCAAGGTAAGGGGAAGGGACACTGAGGTAGACCGGCAACATTAAGCTTATCAATATACTGTTACCTCTCTGGTAGGCATCGCGTGCTAAAATAATCCTTTGCCATCTTATTATTAGCTAATTTTTAGCTAGCTATAGCTGATAATTTTAGCTAGCTAGCTAGCAATTCAGTAATGGAGACCTGAAGGCGCGGCTGCGGAGGCAGAATGACAGGAAATGAGCGATGAAGCGGAGGGGAAAGTGGGCCTCGTTTGCCCTTTGGGGGCGTGGCTTTCAGATTATGACGCATTGCGCTCTGTCTCTATAGGCTGGTACCTGCGACCACCTTCAGGAACTGAGCGTCAGTGTCCTCCAGGCAGTGAGACGCTGTGATGATCCATGTTGGTTGATAGATGACTCCTCCACAGAAACTTTTACCTTTGTACACCAGCAGCACCTGAAACACAACATGCAATGCGTGTTAGATTTTAGCCATGAAGACAGCGCCACCAAACATACAGACATGCTTTATCAACCCAGTCATGTCTCCATCACTCTAACCTCTGATGTCAAAATCATCTAAAACAGAAACAACTGACTTATTTCTCTTGGAAATGTCGGCCTTTCTATCAGAATCTGGTTCAGGCAGAAGTCCAGAGATGTAGTTTCAGAACTTACCTCAATGATTCCTCCTGATGACCAATGATCACCTCAACCCACCGAGGGAAAAAAATAAAGACACAAAAGGTGCTTCTCAAAGTTGAGGAAGAATC
Organism: Epinephelus lanceolatus; assembly: GCF_041903045.1. Classification (NCBI taxonomy): domain Eukaryota; kingdom Metazoa; phylum Chordata; class Actinopteri; order Perciformes; family Serranidae; genus Epinephelus; species Epinephelus lanceolatus. The sequence continues at coordinate 219,454 of NC_135757.1, read as the reverse complement.
CTTCCTTGGTAGGACAGGTCCTTCCAAGTCAGGTCCTACAGAGGCAAGGAAAGACTCCTCCTTAGAACAGGTTAGCGAGTGCCCAGGTCATTGAAGAGGCCCCGGCTTCAATTCAGGCAAATTGTGTGTTAAGAATTGTAGGTACATTATGCATGCTGAGGATACACACATGCATCCTTGGAAACCTCTGAAGGAAGGACTCTGTCCTCGGTAGGATCTTTGACATTGGAACAGTCCTTCGAGGGGACTGGATGACATAGCCTCCTTGAAATTCAGATGTTTAAGGATCTTTTCTTGACTCTGGGGAGGGTTAACCCCCAAAAGACTGTTCCAACATCAAGGATCCTTCCAATTCTACAGAGGACTGAGTCTGTCCTTCAGAGTACTCACAATTCTCTGTGAATAATTTGCCTGAATTGAAGGCGTGGCTTCTTCAGTGACAAACACCTGGGCACTTGCTAGCCTGTTCCAATGTGTGTTCACTGAACATTAGGAAGGAGTCTTGCATAGTCTCTGTAGGACCTCAGTTTGGAAGGACCCATCCTATCAAGGAAGTGTCCTTGACTTTGAGAAGCGCTGACAGGCTGTACAGTAAACGGGTGAACTGTCCCTTTAACGTTAGCATACCTGCCAGGGGCATTCACCTTTGGGGCACTCTGTCCCTCCAACGATTCGAGCTCGAGCGTCAAGCTGGCCGGCTTTGTTTCCTGTGTCCAGGACGGGGACCATGCCGCACGCTATTGTCTCTGAAACCACAAAGAGAGATGTCATTAATGTTAATTTTCTAATGAGCTATCCGTCCGTCCATCTGTCCATTGTGTGTCTCTGGACGCAGTGAGTCGATGGCTGAGGTCAGTGTGAGGTCGGTTTAGTTTACTGACAGTAAACAGATCTGTGGTCAGTCTAAAGGTCAGTTCAGCACACAGAGGGGGATTCACCGTCAGCTTTTTCTGACAGACAGACATCAGACCAGACGTTTTGTTTTATTAGATGAATTTGTTTTTCCATGATCCTGTTTAAATGACTGTAAAACTAGAAACAGCTTCAACATTTATTCTTCCTGCAGCAGAACGCTCAGACTTCTGTTTTCCACGTCATCATGTTGTACGATCGTAATGACGTCACCACGCTACATTAAGTGGGGTGCAAAAACACGCAAAAATGCGGTGTTGCCACAGGAATAAATGAAGAATCAATAAAAACATCTTTTCACGCTGCTCATAAAAATGATCATATTAAAAAACTAAATAACAAACAGAGTTCAAATAAATTACAAAGTGTTCAGAAATATTTTGTTTATGTTTCTTCATTTAAAAATCTTTTGGATCTTTTTTTTTTTGCATTAATATGTTTTGTCTTTTTACTTAATGAAATCTGATTAAGTTTTTCCATAAAGTTTTTTTTTCAGTATTTTTAAAAAGTTGTTCCATATATATATATATATATACACACACACACACACACATATATATATGTGTGTGTGTGTGTATTTAAAAGTTTTTCTGTAAAGTTTTGTTTTCAATGTTTTGTAAATGTTTTTCTGTAAAGTATTTTTCATTGTTGTCTATAGTCGTGTGGTAACCATGGCCGTAACTAGCTATGAGGTACCAGAGGTAAATATCTCGGTTACTATTTCCTGGGATTTTTTATAAAAATATACATTTTACAAAAAAAATATTAAAATCTAATTCATAGAAAGATCACAAATTATATTAACCGCGACAGCCGACATTTAGGAGTTGTGTTTCTAAAAAAAAAAAAAAAAAAGGAGTTGTGTTTCTGCATATGAGGTCTCATAACCTTTAGCCTTACACGTCATGCTGCAGCGCGTCACGTGTACCGGCACTGACTGGACATGTTTTGGGGTGAAGAAGAAGAGATTCTCCGCGTGTGCTGAGACCTAAATGAGAGGTAAGGAACGAACTACGAACATAGGCTACTCGCCAGTTTGCGCATCTGTCATGATAATAGTTTTGTTGAAGCAAAAAGAAAACACTATTTTGCAGCAGCTGTATGTACTTGCCCAAGACAAATTTCAACTCGGGGGACAATAAAGTTTATCTTATCTTATCTGTGACTCCCACAGACCCCCCGATAAAGCAAAAGTGCACATTTCAGGGTGGCTTTTTATTGTGGCCAGCCTATGCAATATTCATGCTGTCTAATCAGCATTGTGATATGCCACACCTGTGAGGTGTTATGAATTATCTCTATAAGGGATAATGTATAGTTCGGAGGTTGTTATGGAGAAATAAACCCCGACAGGATGTATGGAACCCCGACGCGAAGCCGGTGGGATGCCTCTGGACACAGGAGGATCCACCTGGCCTTCCGAAAGGTAATACTGTTAGACAGCCTTTGTAAATAAGAATTTGTTCTCAAATGCTTACCTGGTTAAAATTGAGATGAAAAAAAACAGTATTGTTTGTCACATTTGCATTAACTGATCATAAGTCTGTCTGTCTGTCTGTCCTTTTTATGTACTTTCAGTGAGTTGAACCCTCTGGAGACAGGATCCAGCCAGCCCTCCAAAAGGTCAACAGTAGCCTATATATCTATATCTGAGAGTGCCAAAAGTAAGAAAAAATAAAGAATCCAGTCAACAACATTATGTGATTGTGTATTTGTGTAATTGCACAGTTTAAAACACTATTTATTTTACTTTTTATTCATAAATAAGTGCTTAAAATTTTTTTGCTCTCGCGCTTTGCACGCTCGCATGGTTTGTGCCTCACTAGTTTCATAACCCTGGTTATGGCCCTGGTGGTAACATTTTACATGCCTTAATTTCAATACTTTAATCAGTTATTCTGGTTCATTGACTTCCACCATCTTTGACCTCAGGTCGCACAGACTTTAGAGACAGGAAGTGTTTGAAGAAACTCCAGGAAGTGACATCACAATAAGCAGGAACACCACTATGGGTCCAGGATGAGTTTAAAGGGTTAATCGGAGTCTGAGTGAAATCAGCTGACTCACTGTCTGCCACACAGCTCTGACCGTCAACATCCAGGAAGTAACCTTCTGCACACGAGCAGTTCAGTCTTCGTCCTCCCTCGTCTTCATCACAGAAATGGCTGCAGCCTCCATTCTCCAGCAGGCAGGTTTCGGCCACCACCGTGAACTCTGAAAACAACACGCTTAAAATAAACAAACAAATAAATCAATCAATTTGGCACACACGGTTATGGTCAGGTGGTGGATGAACGTGTGAATGTTGATGTTAGAATCAGGTGATGGATGAATATGTGAATGTTGACATCACAATGAATGTATGAATGTTGACATCACAGTCAGGTGATGGATGAATGTGTGAATTTTGACATCACAGTCAGGTGATGGATGAACATGTGAATTTTGACATCACAGTCAGGTGATGGATGAACGTGTGAATTTTGACATCATGGTCAGGTGATGGATGAATGTGTGAATTTTGACATTACAGTCAGGTGATGGATGAACATGTGAATTTTGACATCACAGTCAGATGATGGATGAATGTGTGAATTCTGACATCACAGTCAGATGATGGATGAATGTGTGAATTTTGACATCACGGTCAGGTGATGGATGAACGTGTGAATTTTGACATCACAGTCAGATGATGGATGAATGTGTGAATTTTGACATCACAGTCAGGTGATGGATGAACGTGTGAATTTTGACATCACAGTCAGATGATGGATGAATGTGTGAATTTTGACATCACAGTCAGGTGATGGATGAATGTGTGAATGTTGACATCACAGTCAGGTGATGGATGAACGTGTGAATGTTGACATCACAGTCAGGTTTTATTATTTATTGGATGGATCCCCATTAGCTGCCACCTTGGCGACCACTAATCTTCCTGGGGTCCATAAAGTACATAAAATATAACATAAATGATAACATTCAAGACATAAATACATACAGTCATACATTCCTAGCATAACTACACTTACAACAATAACAACAACAATAATACACATACATGTACACACACACACACACCAATTATATATGCATATCATAATATATTAATAACACTATAATTATACTAATACACTATAATAGCACTAATAATACCATACATTGGTAATATATTTTCATCACAGTCAGGTGATGGATGAACGTGTGAATGTTGACATCACAGTCAGGTGATGGATGAACGTGTGAATGTTGACATCACAGTCAGGTGATGGGTGAACGTGTGAATGTTGCTCACCAAGCTCACAGTTGAGTCCACTGAACTGCGGCAGACAGAAGCAGGTGTAGGACGACCCCTGGGTGGAGCAGCTGCCTCCGTTCACACAGGGGTCAGACTCACAACTGTCGGGGACTGAGGGACAGAAACAAGATTGCCATGACCTTTGACCACCAGAATCTAATCAATTCATTTTGTTTGAGGAAACTCCCTTGAGGTGTTTTTGAGCTATCCCATTCACAAGAATGAGGCGAACCAGGTCACAGTGACCTTGATTTTGACCACCAAACAACCATCAGATTCCAGTCAGTTCATCCTTGACTGAAAGTGGATGTTTGTGCCAAATTTGAGAAAATTGCCTTAAAGCAACACAAAGTAGGATTGCTCTTTTTACCTCACGCGCTCCCCCTACAGACAAAAACAGTACTGTCTGTTCAAACTGTCGCAAAAATCTTTCTGCACGTGCATTTGTTAACAAGCCAACGATACTGGTGAACTTCCTGAAGCTGGCCGTGTAATGGGCCATCATCATGTCTTCAGAACGGGTAAAGTAGCCTCATAGCATTTTGTACATACATGATGAGGCATCGTTAGCCCTGATTAGCAGTTAGCTTAGCATGTCGATTATCATACTGGTGTCAGATATAAACAGTGGAACCATCATTAGCCCTGATTAGCAGTTAACTTAGCATTTTGTCAGATCATTTAACTGGCATCCGAGATAAACAGTGGAACCACTGTTAGCCCTGATTAGCAGTTAGCTCAGCATTCTGTTGGATCATCATACTTGTGTTGGATCTAAATAGTGGAACCATTGTTAGCTTTCACCAGCAGTTAGCTTAGCATTATGTCAGATCATCATATTGGCATCTTATATAAACAGTGGAACCTTCATTAGCCCTGATTAGCAGTTAGCTTAGCATTCTGTCTGATCATCATACTTGTGTCAGATATAAACAGTGGAACCATCATTAGCCCTGATTAGCAGTTAGTTTAGCATTATGTCAGATCATTATTCTGATGACAGATATAAACAGTGGAACCATCATTAGCCCTGATTAGCAGTTAGCTTAGCATTCTGTCAGATCATTATTCTGATGACAGATATAAACAGTGGATCCATCATTAGCACTGATTAGCAGTTAGTTTAGCATTCTGTCAGATCATTATTCTTATGACAGATATAAACAGTGGAACCATCATTAGCCCTGATTAGCAGTTAGTTTAGCATTATGTCAGATCATCATACTTGTGTTGGATCTAAACAGTGGAACCATTGTTAGCTTTCATCAGCAGTTAGTTTAGCATTATGTCAGATCATTATTCTGATGACAGATATAAACAGTGGAACCATCATTAGCCCTGATTAGCAGTTAGTTTAGCATTATGTCAGATCATCATACTTGTGTTGGATCTAAACAGTGGAACCATTGTTAGCTTTCATCAGCAGTTAGTTTAGCATTATGTCAGATCATTATTCTGATGACAGATATAAACAGTGGAACCATCATTAGCCCTGATTAGCAGTTAGCTTAGCATTCTGTCAGATCATCATACTTGTGATGGATCTAAACAGTGGAACCATTGTTAGCTTTCATCAGCAGTTAGCTTAGCATTATGTCAGATCATCATACTGGTCTCAGACATAAACAGTACAACTGTTGTTAGCCCTGATTAGCAGTTAGCTTAGCATTATGTCAGATCATCATACTGGTCTCAGACATAAACAGTACAACCGTTGTTAGCCCTGGTTAGCAGTTAGCTTAGCATTCTGTCAATCATTATACTGGTGTCAGAAATAAACACTGGAACCTTAATTAGCCCTGATTAGCAGTTAGCTTAGCATTCTGTCTGATCATCATACTTGTGTCAGATATAAACAGTGGAACCGTCGTTAATTTTATATACTTTATTAATCCCCCTGAGGGGAAATTCAATTTCAATTTTTTTCAAGTATATAAAATTAAATTAAATTAAAATTACATTAAATTAGTTAGCTTTCATTAATAGTTAGCTTAGCACTCTGTCAGATACAGAATAAAATGATTGGACTCTTACGGTTGTAGGTTTTCCAGAACTCGTCCTGAGGAGACAGAAACATCAGACATCAGACATTAGACATCACACATTCATTCGGTGATGGTCGCAGGGTGGGGGGGTGACAGGGTGACGGGGTGACAGAGTCTGACCGTGGTCTCGGTATGTTCAAACACCTCTCGCGCCTCCTCGTACGTGCACTTCTCCTCCAGACACTCCCTCTTCAGGTCTCCCATCTGCAGCTCCTCCAGCCAGCCTGAGTTGTACCGTCGAGTCCGGACCAGTATGTCATGTGCTCGATGTGGATCCAGGAAGACTACCAACCAGAGGACGGACTGGGTCAGCACAGAGTACTTCACCTCTTCAGTCAGAGTAAAAATACTCGAGTACTGCAGAACTCTGCGTACTTACCTGACGCCGGCTGGCAGCTGGAGAAAATGAAGACAAAGGTGAAGAAGACTCTTAGCCACATCGTTGGAGTTCAGCAGACAGTCACTGCTCTGCTGCTGCTGCTGCTGGTCGGATCGGACTTTGGACCTGGAGTTCCCCCATCCACCCTCGACCCTCCCCCGATTCGTCCCCACCTCCACCCTCCACCCTGGATCACATGGTCCCAGTAGAAATACCCGTCTGACTGAAGGTGAATCTGTTTCTCTGAAATGAATCAAACCAAGAACTGTTCCTGGTGTGACGTTCTCTGTAGAACTCTCTTTGGAACAAAACAAAGAACCTTTTCTCCTTAACGTTAAAAATGTTTTTTTACCTGCTTTCTTGATCCAAGTGTGTTTTTCTGACACCAAACCTAAACTACGTAACTTTACATTCCTACAGTTCACCTACATGACTTCACTTTCCAAAAATTATCCTACATAACTTTACATTCCTAAAATTATTCTGCATGACTCTACGTTCTTAAAAAATCATCCTGCATAACTTTACATTCCTAAACTGAATTTATGTAACTTTACGTTCATAAAATTATCCTGTGTAACTTTACTTTCTAAAAATAAACCTACGCAACTTCACGTTCCCAAACCTTACCTACGTTACTCTCCTAAACTGAACCTACTAAACATTTCTTTTCCAAACCTGAAAGTTATGTAGGTTAGATTTAGGAAACTGAAGTTACATAGGTTAGGTAGGTTAGGTAACCAACAAATGAAAACATGACCACATTATCGTAAAGTTTGACTTTGTCTTTATTTGTTTTACAAGAACAAAGCGACAAACGAAGCATCAACATTATTAAAATAATCTGTCGTAACTCTCACTGTGAATCTGTGCAGACAAAATATAAATTTATTTGTACACATTAAAAACACTCTTGTTGATGTTCGTTCTTGTACGATGACTTTATACGATGATCTCTGAGTCTGCCATCTCGGTTTGGACTTGGTCTCAGATGGTGGACAGGATGTCTTCGATCCAGTCCAGGAAGTTGCTGACTCTGGTGTAGACTCCGTACATGTTCTCGTTGGCGCAGCCCTTCCCCCAGCTCACAACACCTGTCAGGAACCAGGTCTTCTTGTAGCGCGTCACCAGCGGGCCGCCACTGTCGCCTTCACAGGCATCCTGGCCGCCAGACTTGAGCCCGGCGCAGAGCATGTTCCTGGTGATGTTGAGCTTGGTGTGGAGGCGGCACTCCTGCAGAGGAACCCTCGGCAGCTCCAGCCGCTGAAGGACTCCGGCGGCGGGACCGAACCGCGACAGGCGGCCCCAGCCGGACACGGTAGAGTGGCGGATGGTCGCCATTGTTCGGGTGAAGGTGCTGTTGCGGGCAGGGAGGCAGATGGGAACCACGTAGCGTCCCAGTTTGACGGGACGGTGAAGCTTCAACATGGCCAGGTCGCTGTCAGAGCTCGACTTATTGTAACCTTGGTGAATCAGCACTTTGACCACACGTCGCTTCTGCTCGGACTTCTCCTCCTCGTTCAGGTCGTGTTCGCCTTCATGGAGACAGAATGTTAATTCATTCATCTTTATTAACAGAGAGACGTCTCACTGAGTCATTTATTGATTTTATTCCCTTAATCACAACCGAACTTTAGTTTGATGTCACAGTGGTTATCATCATTAGCATGTTAGCATGATGTCACCCAGGACCAACACATTTAATGCTAATGTCATCACTGCATGTCAAAATAAATTATTATATAAACAATTGCGATGACACAAAATTGCAACCATATTTGAAAGTTAGTGAACGATACGTAGTTCAAATGTTGTATACTATCATGTTAGCAGTTTTCAGAATCTGTTAGAAAAACATTTGTGGTGAGCATGTTTCTTTTTGTCACGTTTTTTATTATTTATGAGTGAACATGTTCCTTTTTATTTTTAGTTTCTTGTGTTTCATTGAGTTGCGGTGCATTCTGCGCTCTCAGCAACAAACAAAATTAAACTTTAATTTGAAAAAGTCAAAAACAGCAAGTAAAAAAGACGTAAATTATTGAGCCAAAAAACAAAAAAATCATCATTGCACAAAAAAACAAACCCTCTTGACGACAGATTTTAAAGCGTTGAAAGCAGAGTTGTTAAAACTGATTGATGAGAATGTAAAGATGAAAAGAGGCGGAGCTGTATGGCAGCAGCAGTCTTACCGACGGTGACGTTGAAGTCGGTGGCAGCTTTTCCCCAAACGCAGTGGGCGGCGGTTAAAACCCATCGATCTGACAGGACGATGGCACCGCATGTGAAAACGTTACGTTCAGTCAGAAGAGCCTGAAAAGACAACGTAAGAGTAGGAACAAAGTAATCAATGATTAGTCTGGAGTCCATTTTGTTTTTCAGTAACATTCGTACTACGTCTCAAACACTTCGTCACACAGTTCAGAGTTCTTGAATATAACGTAGAGTAATAAACTTACAGTCTGTGTGTGTTGACGTTTGTCTCTTAGGAGGACATGTCAAAAGTACATTAAACCGTTTACTTGTCCAGAGAGACTGATAAATCTGTATTAACTCTGCCAGAGACGATGTGAGGACATACCTGCCATGGACAGTGTCCTTTGGGACACGTCTTCCCGTTAATGACTCGGGGGGTGAAAAACATCAGAGGTCGTCCACAGACCACCTCGTCTGGACCTGAGAGACCACAAACATTCACTGACTACACTGTAGGTTTCAGACTACAACATTACTGAAGAAGACTTGTTTCCTGTCTGTTCAGAGCGGAGCTAACATGTCGCTGTAAGCTAATGTGTAGTTGTTAGCTAACATATGGCTGTGTCAAACTAGTCAATCGTTAAAAGTGTTAACGAGCTCTAACTTTGAGGCATGCAGCTGCTGGCGTCCAGATCCAGACGATATCCTCGAGCGCAGAAACACACGTGAGAACGATTTGGAAACTGTCTGCAGAAATGTTCACATCCTCCATTTCTGTAGCGACAGCCATGGTTGGTGGAACGGGCTGCGTAGAGAAGAAAAACTTTATTCGCTAGGACTCCTTCGACGACAGTCACGAACATTTGTACAAACGTGTACCTTTGTCACAGTTGTATCCATGGAAACCAAGTGCACATTTGCAGACGTAGGTGTCGATGAGGCGAGTACAGGTGGCTCCGTTCTTACAGGGAGACGACTGGCAGTGATCCGGTGCTGCAAACAGGAAGTCCCAGAAAGGAACAGTTCACCCAATAACAGCATGAATGGTACGTTGGGTCATGGTTAACCTTGACTTTTAGATGTGTCCTTAAAGGAACAGTTCACCCAAAAACAAAATGACCACAGTGCTCATGTCCTGAGGCTCTCTGTGGTACCAGAGAAAGATTTCTATTGAGTGGCGTGATGGAGAGCGGAGCGCATATTTGATCCTGTCAGACGTTCATAATGAGCGTATGAATTCTTTAGTTAAGGCCAAAAACATATGTTGTGAAGTCACAGTGACCTTTTACCTCTGGCTACCAAAATTTAATCGTTTTTGGACATTTGTGCCAAATTTGAGGAAATTACCTCACGAACAGGACGGACAACCAGAACACATTGATATGTTCAACTTTATTTTCCAGGCGCTCCACTGTTCTTAACACTGCTACGTTGTGTTCATACCAAACACGATACGAATTTTTGCATCTAAATATTATCAGGTTAGCAGTTTTCAGCATCTGTCGGAAAGACATTTGTGGTTAGCGTGTTTATTTCAGTCACGATTTATTTTAAACCAGTGAAAGCATTTCTTCTTATGCTCAGTTTCTTGTGTTTCATGAAGTTGTGGTGAGTTCTGCGCCGTCAGCCACAAAGAAATTAACATTTAATTTGATATTGTTTAGGATGACGACAAGTAGAAAAGACGGAAATTACCGAGCCCCTCCCAGAGAAATGTCTTTACTGCACACAAAAACCCCACGAATATTCGCAATGCATTACTTGCAATTGTTTGAATACTAGAATATTTTGAATTGACTCACTTTATACACGCATGTAATCGCTGAATCAATAAATGAACTTCTGCTGCCACGTCCTCAGCATCATACGCCCCCGAAGGATCTCAGTGCTGATTGGCTATCGCAGCACGAATTGGTCGCTGAAGTTCAGATATTTCAACTCTTGCGAATATGCATATGATATAAAATTGCGCTACATGCTTCATTCACGCCACTTAATTGACATATTTTCAGTCTTTTGCATCGTGTCCATCGTGCAGCCTAGCAGGAATTCACATCAAATCGTTTCTTTATATTGACTTGACGTGTAATTCACTCGTAGAAATGATTTTATTCGCGCTTGGTGTGAACACGACATTCGATAGAAATGGCACCCCTTCTCCACCAACATGTGTTGGTGTTCCAGTTATTAAACCTGAGTTTGAACTGTTCAGAACATTTTGAACAAAAGTAGATTGGATCAGAACCGTTATGTCCGTGACATCCGTTGAGCATCGCGCAACACACTCTGTTGATGACAAGTCCTTGATTGTAACGATTCTGATCAAAACTAGTGGAGGTGTCGGCTGTTTTTCTAGATAGCTCCAAGATCCTAAGAACCCTGAACAGAACCAATTCAAGAACCAGAGGTGATTTGGCCTCAGGAGGTTAGAAGTTCATGTTGTTTTCGGGTGAACTGTTACTTTAAGGTTGTAGTTTAATGTTGTTTTTGTTTCAGTCTGACACTAATCTGTCACATGACTTTGATTTCAGGTATAGGAGGCGCAGTACCTGTGTAGATCTTCCAGAACGCCTCCTGACAACAGAACAAGAACACAAGTTAACATCGACAACACCAGCAGAGACTGTGTGAGGACAACGTGAGGACGTAATGAGGACAACGTGAGGACATAATCAGGACAACGTGAGGACATAGTGAGGACAACGTGAGGACAGCGTGAGGACAACCTTGAAGACAACATGAGGACAGTGTGAGGACAACCTTGAAGACAACATGAGGACAACATGAGGACAACGTGAGGACAGCGTGAGAAGCAGTGGGCAGCGTCTCCACTGACCAGCTGCTGAGGCATGGCGAAGATCTCCTTCGCCTCCTCGTAAGAACATTTCTCCTCCAGACACTCCCGTTCCAGGTCGCCTGTCCTCAGTTCCTCAAACAGGAAGTTGGCCCGACGGGTGCGATGCAGGACGCTGCTGGCCTCAGGTCTGCTCATAAACACATCTCCTTCATACACAAACACAGAAGAAGAAGAAACCAGGAAGTTCAGCTTCACAGATGGTTCAGAAAGTTTGTACGTTGACCTGCGTGATGTGATCTGTGGGTTGTGATACCTGTTGTGGCCACCAGAGAGACTGTGCATCTGAATCAAGGTCAGCTCGATCTATTTACGATTAGTTTATTGTAAGAATTATTTTAATCATCAATGAGTCGTTTTTCATTTGATGGTTCTGAATGTGGGAACTCATGTTCCATGCGACCTCTGATGATGTCACTTTGTCCTCTGGGATGTTATGACGGGGAATCTGATGTTTTATAACCAAACTATCGATCTAGAAAATCATTGGTAGTTTTTTGTTTTCACCAATGTTGTTAGCTAGTAGGCTAGCTATGCCTAATAATGTTCCCATTTTTACTTCTGATATTTTGTAGACCAAATGATTGAGAAAATCGTTAGATTTTGTTTGACATTTTTTCATAGATGTAGCTAGTTAACTAGCTTCTGCTAACAACAGACTGATTTTAATCTACAACTGTTTCTGATATTTTGTAGAACAAATTAACAATTAAGAACATCATTCGTTTTAGCTAGCATCTGCTAATCTAAAATTGTTTCTGAAGTTTAATCAATGAAATAATTTATTGAGCTCTGATTATTTAACAGTTCTTCAAACACCAGACTGATTGAAATCTAAAAATGTTTCTGAAGTTTGATCATTAGTTGTTGTTGCTACTTTTCATAACACTAATAATAATAATAATAATGATAGTAATAATACATTTTATTTAAAGGCGCCTTTCAAGGCACTCAAGGTCACCTTACAGAACAAGTTAAAAAAGGGCTAATAGCTAGCTAACTAACTAGCTAGCTAACTTCTGCTAACAAAGCTCTCATTAATTAACAGTTTTTCCAACACTAAACTGAATTAAATCTAGAGCTGTGTCTTAAGTTTACTCGACCCCAATGATTAACAGATTAATGGAAAAAATAATCACCTTTTTTCACAGATGTACATAGCTAGCTAAGATGTTACTATTTTTACTTCTGGTAACAAAGCTCTAATTATTTGAGTGTATTTCCAACACCAGATCAACTGTATTTTGTGGTTTAAATGATTCAAAGAATTATTGTGAAAGTAATCACTTTTTCACAATTTAAACTAGCTATGCCTGGTGATGTTCCTGTTTTTACTTCTGCTACATGTTTTTGTTGCTGATCTTTATAGATGCAGTGAGCTAATGTCTGCTAATCTAAAAGTGTTTCTTAAGTTTAATCAACCAAATGATTTTTTGAGAAAGCCCATTATTAGTTTTTTGGTTTGGTGAGTAGCTGTTTTTTTTCAGATGTTTATACAGATGTAGCTACATAGCTAGTTAGCTTCGTCTAACAGAGCTCCGATTCGTCAACTGTTTTTCCAACACTAGACTGTTTTAAATCTAAAACTGTTTCTCATATTTAATTAATCAAATGATTAATTGAGAAAATTATCGTTAGTTTTTTGTTGTTGAATAGCTGTAGCTAGGTAACTAGCTATTTTCTGCAAGCTCTCTCTCATTATTTAACGTTAACTTAATGTGAGACATAGACGGCGATTCAGAAGTTTGGAGTGAGTTTCAGCTTTACTTATGCTGAGCTAACAATAGTGCTAATGCTAGGACATTTAAACTAAACAAAAACAATGACAATATATGTTTTATATGACCTTTTTTTTTAAGGAAACACAAAATACATAATAATTTATGAGAGCTAACATGCTAACGTAACTCTAGCATGCTAACGTTTGGCTGGCTGATCAGAGACCCCCTCAGAGGAGAGAACAACCGTATGTCTGACTTTACTACATGGATGAAACCTGAAGAAGAAGATGAAGATGTTGAAGAAGAAGACAAAGGAGAGGACTGACCTCCAGGAAGCCCAGTGCATGCTGGGATAGAAGCGATGAGGAGTCGTAGGAAGAAGAGTCGCCTCGTTTCTCTGCTGACAGATGCCATGTTTGTTCTGAACTGATCAAAGGTCAGAAAAACACACACACAAACACACACCTCTGTTTGAACACACATCAACACACTGACCACAGTGACCACAGCACTGTTCCTGTAATTCTAATCATGTTCTCATGTTCTAATCGTGTTCTCGTGTTCTTCTAACTTTCATGTGGACACAAACACAATGTTTGAGTTATTTCTCATGTTTTTGACATCTGATACATTCAAACAGTCGGGTAGTGGAGGGTTTACAGACTATACAGGGTTTACAGGGTATACAGGGTTTACAGAGTATACAGGGTTTACAGGGTATACAGGGTATACAGGGTTTACAGGGTATACAGGGTTTACAGGGTTTACAGGGTTTACAGAGTATACAGGGCATACAGGGTATACAGGGTTTACAGGGTATACAGGGTATACAGGGTTTACAGGGTATACAGGGTTTACAGGGTTTACAGAGTATACAGGGCATACAGGGTATACAGAGTATATGAGGTAAACAGGGTTTACAGGGTATACAGGGTTTACAGGGTTTACAGGGTTTACAGAGTATACAGGGCATACAGGGTATACAGAGTATATGAGGTAAACAGGGTTTACAGGGCATACAGGGTATACAGAGTATATGAGGTAAACAGGGTTTACAGGGCATACAGGGTATACAGAGTATATGAGGTAAACAGGGTTTACAGGGTATACAGGGTTTACAGAGTATACAGGGCATACAGGGTATACAGGGTTTACAGGGTATACAGGGTTTACAGGGTTTACAGAGTATACAGGGCATACAGGGTATGCAGAGTATATGAGGTAAACATGGTTTACAGAGTATATGAGATACAGAGTTTATAGGGTATACAGGGTATACAGAGTATATGAGATACATAGTTTATAGGGTATACAGGGTTTACAGAGTATATGAGATACAGAGTTTATAGGGTATACAGGGTATACAGAGTATATGAGATACATAGTTTATAGGGTATACAGGGTTTACAGAGTATATGAGATACAGAGTTTATAGGGTATACAGGGTATACAGGGTATATGAGGTAAACAGGGTATACAGGGTTTACAGAGTATACAGGGTATACAGGGTTTACAGAGTATATGAGATACAGGGTATACAGGGTATACAATTCAATTCAATTCAATTCAATTTTATTTATAAAGCCCAATATCACAAATCACAATTTGCCTCACAGGGCTTTACAGCATACGACATCCCTCTGTCCTTAAGACCCTCACAGCGGATAAGGAAAAACTCCCCAAAAAAAACCCCTTTAACGGGGAAAAAAAAAACGGTAGAAACCTCAGGAAGAGCAACTGAGGAGGGATCCCTCTTCCAGGACGGACAGACGTGCAATAGATGTCGTACAGAACAGATCAGCATAATAAATTAACAGTAATCCATATGACACAATGAGACAGAGAGAGAGAGAGAGAGAGAGAGAGAGAGAGAGAGATGCAGGTAATGACAGTAGCTTACAACAACATTAATGAAAGTAATAATATTATAGTTATAGTTCTGGCTACTGTGGTACAATATGTTGAAAGTATGTATTAGTATCAGACAGTATACTTGTGTGACAATAGTCATATGTGTATAATAACAGTAGAAGTATGACTAACGACTAATGATGGCAGCAGCAGCAGGAGGCATCTGGCAGGACCACGGCAGCAGCACAACCACACACGTCACACTGTCCAGGCACCGCTGCGGTATGAGTTATTCTGAGAGACAGTGGAGCACAAAGGCTCCGGAGAAGAAGCCGAGTTAGTGACATCCAGAATGGCCGAGTTAGTGACATGCAGTAATAGGATGAGAGTGAGAGAGAGAGAGAGAGAGAGAGAGAGAGAGAGAGAGAGAGAGGGAGAGAGAGGGAGCCCGGTGTATTATAGGGGGTCCTCCGGCAGACTAGGCCTAAGTCAGCCTAACTAGGGGCTGGTACAGGGCAAGCCTGAGCCAGCCCTAACTATAAGCTTTATCAAAGAGGAAAGTCTTAAGTCTAGTCTTAAATGTGGAGACGGTGTCTGCCTCCCGGACCGTAACAGGAAGATGATTCCACAGGAGAGGAGCCTGATAGCTGAAGGCTCTGGCTCCTGATCTGCTTTTGGAGACTTTAGGGACCACGAGTAACCCTGCGTTCTCAGAGCGCAGTGTTCTGGTGGGATAATATGGCACTATGAGCTCTCTAAGATATGACGGAGCTTGACCATTTAGAGCTTTATAAGTTAACAGTAGGATTTTAAATTCAATTCTGGATTTTACAGGGAGCCAGTGCAGAGAAGCTAAAACAGGAGAAATATGATCTCGTTTCTTAGTTCCTGTTAGTACACGTGCTGCTGCATTCTGAATTAGCTGGAGAGTTTTTAAGGACTTACTAGAGCTACCTGATAATAGAGAGTTACAGTAATCCAGCCTTGAGGTAACAAAAGCGTGGACCAATTTTTCTGCATCTTTTCGGGTCAGGATAGGCCTAATTTTCGCAATATTACGCAGATGAAAAAATGCAGTCCGTGAGGTTTGCTTTAAATGAGAATTAAAAGACAAATCTTGATCAAATATTACTCCGAGGTTTCTTACGGTAGTGCTAGAGGCCAGAGCAATGCCATCTAGAGAAACTATGTCATCAGATAAAGAGTCTCTGAGTTGTTTGGGGCCAAGAACAATAACTTCAGTTTTGTCTGAATTTAACATCAGGAAATTGGTGCTCATCCAATTTTTTATGTCTTTAAGGCAGTTATGGAGTTTAGTTAATTGATTACTTTCTTCTGGCTTCATAGATAAATACAACTGAGTATCATCCGCATAACAATGGAAGTTTATAGAGTGATTTCTAATGATGTTACCTAAAGGAAGCATATATAGAGTAAATAGGATTGGTCCGAGCACAGAACCTTGTGGAACTCCAAAACAAACTTTGGTACGTAAGGATGATTCATTACGAACGTCAACAAATTGAAAACGATCAGATAAATAAGATTTAAACCAGCTTAGTGCTGAACCTTTTAGGCCAATTAAGTGATCCAGTCTCTGCAGTAGAATTTGATGGTCAATTGTGTCAAACGCCGCACTAAGATCTAATAAAACAAGAACAGAGACGAGTCCTTTGTCTGAAGCAATCAGAAGGTCATTTGTAATTTTAACTAGAGCTGTCTCAGTGCTATGATGCACTCTAAATCCTGACTGAAATTCCTCAAATAAATTTATTATCCTGGAGAAAATCACACAGCTGGTCTGCGACTACTTTCTCAAGGATCTTTGACATAAAGGGAAGATTAGATATTGGTCTATAGTTGGCTAACACCTCTGGATCCAGGGTGGGCTTTTTTAGGAGAGGTTTAATTACAGCTACCTTAAAAGACTGTGGTACATAGCCTGTTAATAGGGATATATTGATCATATCTAATATATGAGTGTTAACTAAAGGAAAGACCTCCTTAAGTAGCCTAGTTGGGATGGGGTCTAAGAGACACGTTGATGATTTAGATGAAGAAATCACTGCGGTCAATTCTTGAAGAGAAATTGGGGAGAAGCAATCTAAATATATATTAGATTCTACAGCTGTGTTTGAGGTTAGATAGGTAGGCCTACCATCCGAGGGCAGGAGGTCATGAATTTTGCCTCTAATAGTTAGAATTTTGTCATTAAAAAAGCTCATAAAATCATTACTGCTAAGGGCTAAAGGAATACAAGGCTCAATAGAGCTTTGACTCTCAGTCAGCCTGGCTACAGTGCTGAAAAGAAACCTGGGGTTGTTCTTGTTTTCTTCTATTAATGCTGAGTAATAGTTTGCTCTGGCATTGCGGAGGCCCCTCTTATAAGTTTTGAGACTGTCTGTCCAGATTAAACGAGATTCTTCCAGTTTGGTTAATCGCCAATTCCTTTCAAATTTTCGCGATATTTGTTTTAACCTACGGGTTTGAGAGTTATACCAAGGAGCAAACTTTCTTTGCTTTGTTAACTTCTTTTTAAGAGGAGCTACAGAGTCGAGCGTTGTTCGCAGCGAGCCTATACAGAGTATATGAGATACAGAGTTTACAGGGTATACAGGGTATACAGAGTATATGAGAGTAGTATATAAAAGACACCTTTTTACACGTGCATGCGCAGGCGCGTGCATGTGATGTGCGTGTGACGTGCGTGTGATGTGCATGTGACGTGCGTGTGATGTGAATGTGACGTGCGTGTGTGACAAATGGTATAGCAGTGTGTGTGTGTGTGTGTGTGTGACGTGACATGACGGTGTTATGTCTGCAAACTTAAGCAGTTAAAAACTCAATACCATGTTCCTTATTATTTGAGGAAAACTAAATAAAAGTTCTTTATTAAATTAATCTCATGTCATTAACCATTTTCCCTCATTCCCACAGTTTAAAGTCCTTGCACCGTTTGTTTTTCTTTTGTTTTGTTTTGTTTTTAAGAATATAAGCTAAGATTACATACAGTTTTTTTTAAAACAATAATCCTCATACATTTCACACAGCTTCTTATTGTTTTTTGTTTTTTAACTGCTTAAGTTTGCAGACATAACAAACTGTTTCCTCATTTTACAAATGATGCCGTTTGGTGGTTTTTCACAGAGTGTTTACAGAGTGTTTTAAGTTTTTAAGGGCTACAAAAGTCTTTTTCTTTTGAAAAAAAGGTCTGTTTTTAAGAATATAAGCTAAATTACACGGTTTCTTATTGTTTTTTTTTTTGTTTGTTTTTTTGTTTTTTGTTTTAAGATATAAATTAAATTACTAAATTATACACAGTTTTTAAAGAGAAGTAAGTAAAAAGTATTTATCTGAGATTTGCATATTGTGACGCGATCAAAACCCCTCCCAGGGCAGTTTATTGGTGGTCAAATGGTGGGTAGGGGGGTATTTAAGGACATGACCCACGGCAAGGACATCGCATCCCCCCGTGTGTGAAGACAACACTTTTCGCTAGACATCAACTTACGCTCACCTCTACATTTGTAGAAATGGCTCTTGTTTCTGGTAAGTAGAAACAAAACTCTTTTTTTCTTTCTTTTTTCTTTTAAATGCTATTTAAGATGTTACAAGAATCTGTGTCTGATTTTTAAATCTACTAGTGTTTCCAAAACAGTTCTGAAATATTTAGAAGAATCCCAGGAGCGGGAAAATTCATCAGCCGCTCTGGAAAAAAGGCCACAGTTCTTAGGTAATACGTTGCACACATTGTCATATACAATTATATATCCCTGTATTGTCCCGGAGAAAAAAGAGGTGTATATATTCTGTATAACACACAAAAGTTTGTGATTTTCTGTAGAGGAACATCATCTATTTGATGAAATCCCGTGCCGAAGGCTCAAAGATTGCTCTCGACCTGTTTCTGAAAAGAGATCTCCCGCCAAAAACCCTGGAAACCATTGTAAGTAATCTTTTTTCTAAAACTGTGTGAAATTAAAAACTATTGTCTAAATAATTCTGTTTTAAATTCCAACCTTTATCTATTTTAAATTATTAACATATATTAAACAGGTGAGTCTCTGGCAACGCCGCGGGCATCAAACAATAGACAGCGTCTACATAAAAGGCCGAGAGACGAGTCACTACCAGAGTTGACCTGTCACGAGGACTCTGCTAGCCAGAACTTAACAGATCTGGTGACGCTAATCACCCCAGGGAGCAGATTTGGAAAGCCCACTCAACCATCTGAGAAGGTCTCATACGGTCAGTATCCCTTCATCTAAAATATGTGAAACAAGATATAAAACGGTTGTTTAAATAATTATGTTTTAATTTCAACTTGTGTATGTGTTTTTGTATTTGTCAAACAGGAGAATCTCAGACAACGCCACGAGCACCAAGCAGCAGGAACAGACTGCGTTTGATTAAAAGGCCGAGAGACGAATCAGTACCTGGAAGACCTGTGCAGAACACAACACCCCCTGCATCGCCAATCACAATCACGGACAGTCCGGACATAGGGGACATTGGCCATGAAGATTTGAGAGATGCAACGGGAACAATCACAAACAATTCTTTGAATTCCGCCCCTGCTGCTGAGGAGTCAGACATCGAGAACTGGACGGAGGCGTAAATACAGCGGTACGACGCACATAGCTTCAGCGTGGATGATCCCCAGACAGCGACAACAACCAGTAAGACAAAATACACCACATCTTTGGTACACAGAGTTGACCCTCCACTTCAAATTAGAACTTTTAATTATGCTCAAAATCAACAGGAAGGTGTGGTGAGACGCAATAAGGCCCAGCTACAAATATGCAGATTAACCAAGAGCATGTTAATTAGTGAAACCAGAAAACTAGGCAATATTTCATTAAAACAAATGAGAAAAAAGTCACAAAATTGAGAAGGAAGTTGTCCATCTCAGAAGGGAATTAGGGATATTACAAGCAAAATAGGATAGGGATATTGGACTTCTACACACTAAATTTGACGATATTCTTAAAAAGCTGAGCCCCTAGACTCGTCTACTCATTTCATTGTGTCTGATAGTGCCGCTTTATAGTATAGATTAATCATGTCTCGTAAATGCGTAAGCAAATCAAAACATGGCAAGCGATGCGCTATTGTAATCACTGACGACGAAAGCGATAGCGACAATGATTCTACACTTTCCTCTCCTCTCAAGAGCTTGTCAGATATAGAGGATGAAACCGATCAATTGTGTAACGGTTTATACTCAGACAGTGAGGAAAATTGGCTTGAATATGAACCACTCAAAAGCCTATCTGACGTTGAAAATGAGGTTGATACGATAGAAGAGGAGGATGTAGAATTCACCACAGCACACAGTCTTCATCTTTTGCATGATTTGGGTATACTGAAAGGAAATGTAGTAGACTTTCTGGAGTCCTGTAAATCCCACACCTCAGATGGGAGGTAATCAGACACCCCAGAGACATAACAATCAGGTCACCGGCACTGTAGAGTCAAACCCCCACCATCATACATGCCAAAAGAAGGGCGACGCTATGACACAAAGACAAGACAAACGATTCAGTAGGGAATTGGCTGACCGTATTAGGTGAGCGGGAGGGATGCGGGACTTCAACATCACAGAGAAAAAAAAATTCAACGGGGTCGAAATTAGACAGCATATCAATTTAGGCAGCATAAGGACGAGTGATTTGAAAACAGCATTGGTGACACTAAGACACAAATTATCAGACATTATTGATTTTTCAACAAATTTGGCAGCGCCAGACGGCGTTTTAAATGTTGTACTGAGAGGTCCATCATTGTCCAGCGACGTGTGCGCGGTATTAAACGCCGGTAACGACTATAATGCAGAAACATTTCTGAGCGAGATTGAGCAGGTTATGCAAAGCAATGACCGAACGATATCGGATGATATGCTTGAGTTTGTCATCACAGCCGCTTTAAACAAACGAGGAGGTGTGAGGTGCAAACTAGGTAATATCCAGTATGATCAGATCATTCAAAAAAAAAAGCCTGTCTCTACGCTTCGTCAAACAAAGACAATAATCTGTGTTTCTCTATGTGTGTAGCACATTATATGTACCCACACATGTCTGAGACCGACATTCAAAAACAGGCGCAGCAAATCCATGCCCAAGTAGGGTTTAATCCAAATCACAAAGTGTCGCTAGCAGACATAACAAAATTTGAGCAGCACATGGGAGTTAAAATTCTTGTTTTTCACCACAATTGTGGTACTAAAAAATTGGATCTGTATCAGACACGAGAACAACCTCACCCAAAAACAATTTGGCTCTATCTGTATGAAGACCATTATTATATGATACAGAACAAAACAGGTTTTTTTGGTAGTGCATACATGTGCGAATATTGCTACATGGGTTATACGTCTCAGGCATATCACAAATGTAACTACTTCTGCAATGTATGTCTATCTGATGAGTGTCACAAACAACAGGATCTAGCTCCCACGCGCTGTCCAGACTGTCAGCGAATTTGTAGGTCAGCGTTTTGTTTGAACAAACACAAAGATGTGACAGAAACCAAACATCGCAAGAGATTTACACCGTGTGACCGCACTAAATACTGCAACGACTGTGGCCGTCTGTACTCAGTAAGTCACAGAAAAAATGCTGTGGGGCATAAATGTCAAAAAGGCGTATGCGGTCATTGCGGAGATCTGTTAACATCAGACATACAGCATCAGTGCTTTATACAGCCCGAAAAACCGTCAAAACCACAGACTAAGTATGTCTTTTATGACTTTGAAACACGATCCGATGACAACAAACACGAAGCCAATTTTGTATGTGCAATTGATTTTGAAAACAAAAAATGGTGGGCCTCCGGCGCAACATGTGTCGATCTATTTGTGCAAAAATTTAGGCAACCAAAATACAAAAATTATACATTCATAGCACACAACGCATCGGGGTTTGACAACTACATAATGCTAGACTACTTCACCAAACAGGGCATCACACCGAGATTAACTATGCGCGGTAGTAGAGTCTTGTTGATGTACAGTACAGGCCAAAAGTTTGGACACACCTTCTCATTCAATGCGTTTTCTTTATTTTCATGACTATTTACATTGTAGATTCTCACTGAAGGCATCAAAACTATGAATGAACACATGTGGAGTTATGTACTTAACAAAAAAAGGTGAAATAACTGAAAACATGTTTTATATTCTAGTTTCTTCAAAATAGCCACCCTTTGCTCTGATTACTGCTTTGCACACTCTTGGCATTCTCTCCATGAGCTTCAAGAGGTAGTCACCTGAAATGGTTTTCCAACAGTCTTGAAGGAGTTCCCAGAGGTGTTTAGCACTTGTTGGCCCCTTTGCCTTCACTCTGCGGTCCAGCTCACCCCAAACCATCTGGATTGGGTTCAGGTCCGGTGACTGTGGAGGCCAGGTCATCTGCCGCAGCACTCCATCACTCTCCTTCTTGGTCAAATAGCCCTTACACAGCCTGGAGGTGTGTTTGGGGTCATTGTCCTGTTGAAAAATAAATGATGGTCCAACTAAACGCAAACCGGATGGGATGGCATGTCGCTGCAGGATGCTGTGGTAGCCATGCTGGTTCAGTGTGCCTTCAATTTTGAATAAATCCCCAACAGTGTCACCAGCAAAACACCCCCACACCATCACACCTCCTCCTCCATGCTTCACAGTGGGAACCAGGCATGTGGAATCCATCCGTTCACCTTTTCTGCGTCTCACAAAGACACGGCGGTTGGAACCAAAGATCTCAAATTTGGACTCATCAGACCAAAGCACAGATTTCCACTGGTCTAATGTCCATTCCTTGTGTTTCTTGGCCCAAACAAATCTCTTCTGCTTGTTGCCTCTCCTTAGCAGTGGTTTCCTAGCAGCTATTTGACCATGAAGGCCTGATTGGCGCAGTCTCCTCTTAACAGTTGTTCTAGAGATGGGTCTGCTGCTAGAACTCTGCTTGGCATTCATCTGGTCTCTGATCTGAGCTGCTGTTAACTTGCCATTTCTGAGGCTGGTGACTCGGATGAACTTATCCTCAGAAGCAGAGGTGACTCTTGGTCTTCCTTTCCTGGGTCGGTCCTCATGTGTGCTAGTTTCGTTGTAGCGCTTGATGGTTTTTGCGACTCCACTTGGGGACACATTTAAAGTTTTTGCAATTTTCCGGACTGACTGACCTTCATTTCTTAAAGTAATGATGGCCACTGGTTTTTCTTTAGTTAGCTGATTGGTTCTTGCCATAATATGAATTTTAACAGTTGTCCAATAGGGCTGTCGGCTGTGTATTAACCTGACTTCTGCACAACACAACTGATGGTCCCAACCCCATTGATAAAGCAAGAAATTCCACTAATTAACCCTGATAAGGCACACCTGTGAAGTGGAAACCATTTCAGGTGACTACCTCTTGAAGCTCATGGAGAGAATGCCAAGAGTGTGCAAAGCAGTAATCAGAGCAAAGGGTGGCTATTTTGAAGAAACTAGAATATAAAACATGTTTTCAGTTATTTCACCTTTTTTTGTTAAGTACATAACTCCACATGTGTTCATTCATAGTTTTGATGCCTTCAGTGAGAATCTACAATGTAAATAGTCATGAAAATAAAGAAAACGCATTGAATGAGAAGGTGTGTCCAAACTTTTGGCCTGTACTGTATGATGCGTTCTACCAAAAGAGATGGCTCGATTCTTTCAGCTTTCTGCCAATGCGTTTGTCAAAGACTCCTGCAGCATTACGTTTCGAATATGAAGAAAAGAAGGGCTTCTTTCCACATTTGTTCAACGAAACAGAAAATGAAAAGTACGTAGGCCCATTCCCTGAACCTCACTTTTATGGGTATGACAACATGTCTGACAAAGACAGGACAGATTACATGCAGTGGTACAATACAGTGCGTGACGGGGTGTTTGATTTCCAGCTTGAACTACGTAGATATGGAATCAATGACGTTGTTGTGCTGCACAAGGCATGTATGGTGTACCGTGAGGCGTTCATAGAGTGTACCGACTTAGACCCTTTTGACTACACCACACTTGCCTCGTGTTGCATGGCTGTGTTTAAAACACGATTCCTACCCCCTGACACACTGGCATTGACATATGACGGCGCATACATCAGCCAGTACAAGACATTTTCCAGTGCATCTATACAGTGGCTAGAGTTTGAGGCATTCAGAAACAAAATAGAAATTCGACATGCCCTCAATCATGGGGAAGAAAAATTTGGGCCGTATCATGTTGATGGTTTTTGTGACAGTGGAAATGAACGCACAGCATATGAGTTTGCCGGTTGTTTCTGGCACGGCTGTCCAAAGTGCTACAGTCCCGGTCATAAAAATGCTGTAAACAATGCTGAGGGTGAAAAGATAAGTTATTACGATTTTACAAGCTTGTACCCCACCATGCAGGCTCGTAAAAACTACCCAGTGGGACACCCCAAAATAATCTTCCGCGACTTTGAGCCCATTGAAAATTACTTTGGTCTGGTGAAGTGTACTGTGTCGCCTCCCCGGGGGTTGTATCATCCGGTGCTTCCATACCGTTGTAACAACAAGCTGATGTTTCCCTTGTGCCGAACATGTGCAGAGGTTCAAAACCAAACCGGTGAGTGTAATCACTCTGCTCATGAGGAGTCTGGGTCAGTTTTGAACTTCATAAAGCTGTTGAAAAAGGGTATGTTGTTACCAAAATTGACGAGGTGTGGCATTTCGCTGAAAAGAGCAATGACTTATTCAAAGAATATGTTAAAGTGTTCCTTCAGCGAAAGCAGGAAGCTTCAGGCTATCCAAGTTACGCAAAAGATGAGACGTCAAAAGCCAAATATGTCCAAGACTACTATGATAAAGAGGGGATCCGACTAAACCCTGAAAAAATAGTTGTCAACAAAGCCATGCAAAGTATCAACAAACTGCTGCTCAATTCCTTGTGGGGTCGTTTTTCAATGCGTGAAAATCAGGCTACATGTGAGTTAGTGACAGACCCTGAACAATTTGCCCGCTACATGTTTAGCGATCAGTACGATGTCAGACAGTTTTCATTTGTATCTGATCACGTTGCACTTGTTCAGTGGAGATACAGACTGGCGCAGGCTGCTCTAACAAAAAACATAAACATCTTTATTGGGGCAATGACGACAGCGTATGCACGCATGATGTTGTACGACCTCATGGATAAACTGGGGGAGAGATGCCTCTATTCTGACACAGACAGTGTTATTTTTGTGTCAAAGGACGGAGAGTGGATCCCAGAAACAGGCCCCTTTTTAGGGGACCTGACTGATGAGGTAAATGGCGATACTGGCAATGATGACTATATTACTGAGTTTGTGTCGGGAGGGCCGAAATGTTATGCCTATCAGACAGCCCATAACAAAACACAATTAAAATGCAAGGGAATCACTCTAAATGCACACAACGCTTCTGTCGTCACACATGATGCCCTCGTCAGTCTTGTTTATGAGTTTGCAAATTTAGTGACAAGATCAGACACAATAGTGAGGAATAAAAAGACCTTTGAGCTGAAAAATAGGTCAAACATTAAAAAACTTCGAGTGGTGTACACCAAACGCCGCGTCTTCTCAGACTTGACAACTCTGCCATATGGCTATTAACATGGGGGCAAGAGAAATAAATGGTTTTGATTTTAGACTACAACATCCCTTTAGTCTAATTGTGTCAGGACCCTCAAATTGCGGAAAGACCTATTTTGTAAAAATGTTGATTGAGAATGTTGACAGACTGATTTCAGATAATGTTGAAAATATTGTATATATTTATTCTTGTTGGCAACCACTGTATAATGAATTGACGAAAATAAGAAATGTAAATTTTGTTGAAGGATTGCCTTCGTCTTTATGTGATGATTCATTGTTACCTGTAAATAAAAACAATTTGTTAATTATTGATGATTTAATGAACGATGCAAGCAACAATGTCGAGGTGCAAAATGTGTTTACGAAATATGTACATCATAGAAATTTAAGCTGTTTGTATCTAATTCAGAATTTATTTTTCCAAGGTAGAGTCAGCAGGACAATTAGTCTAAACACAAATTATCTTGTTTTGTTTAAAAACCCCCGAGATAAATACCAGGTCATGTTAATGGCTAGACAGATGTTTCTGGGGACAAGCAAATTTTTCCCCGCCAAGTGTTTTGAGGATGCTACAAGTGTTCCTTTTGGGTATTTACTGATTGATTATAAAGCCAGGACACCTGACCACCTCCGTCTCAGAACAGACTTGCTTTCTGACCTGCCTGTGGTGTATGTACCAAAAAAAAAAAAAAACATGTCTGGGCGCCTGAGGAGAAACCTGTCTTTATTAAAACTCCTGCATGATGCATCACCCGCTCAAAGAAAGCATATCATTCAATACACATCCAAAGACTTTGTTTTGACATTGTGTGAAATAGCCTTGAATGTTTTAAAGGGCAAGGTACCTTTAAACAAGACACAGTATCAAAAGTTTAAAAAGAGGAAGGCAGAGATTAGATTAATAGCTGATGAAAAGGTCTGCGTGTCAAAGAAAAAGAAGTTTATCAATCAGTCTGGTGGATTTCTCTTACCTCTTCTGAGTATAGCTGTACCCTTCATATTGAGTCTCATTGCCTCAAAAAAATAAGAGAAGTTATGGAGCATGCTCAGAAAATGTTTCTTGTGCCTCAACAACAACTCAATCTTTTAAGAAGACAACCCGGGCATGAGTCTATTCGAGAGGCTGCGGAAAATGAGTTGGATCGTGCTATTAAAGACATTCTGGATCAGAAAACTGAAGACCTTCATGAAAAAGCAAAAAAATATTCTATGGTGTTGCGGAGATTTCTCACAGTGGTAAAGCAGGGGGAAGGGAGCAGAATACGCTGACTTTGGCTTTCCCGACCAACGAGGATGGTTCAGAACAGGTTTACACGAGCAATGAAAAAAAGAAAGACTCTGTGATTAATGACATTTTGAAAAACATGCCGAAAAACTGCAAGAATAAGGCACAACATATTTTGGAAAAAATGGATGCCTCAAAACACATTACATCTTGGAACCCACAAGGAGCGTTTATTTTTAATGGAAATGTTGTAAAAGGTTCTCATGTGTATGATTTAATAAAAAATGTCACAGCATCCCACAATGTTCCTGATGATTGACGTCCTGTAGGTTGGGAGGATTACTTAAAATCTTTAGCCGTGTTGAATATACCTTTATCAGTTGTGCCAAATCAACAAGTCAGGGGAAAAATTCTGGAGTTTAAGGAACAAGCTCTTGCCCCAGCCACTCCTCTTGTGAAAAGAAGACGACGATCGGACATTGAAACAACTCCCTTTGTATCTCCTAGACTACGCTTAAGTGACTGGATAGATTTTTGAAATGTGTGATTCTGCTGAGTGTGTGTGTTTTTTAAATAAAGCAAAAGAAAACATAAATTTATCATTTGTAGAGTCGTTTATTTAGATCTCGCAAAGTAACAAAACTTGTTGTATAGAGAACGTTCACGCAGGCCTTCACATTTATTTGACATGCATTAATAATACACGGTACAATAGTACACACCATGATAAATGTTACTTCACACACTTTTAAAAGAATCTCCTGATTGGACACATTGGATACATCCCAAAAAACTTTTTTTGCGGCATGTAGCAAAAGGTTGAATTTTTTAACAAATTTACAAACCATTAAGTCGTTTTTAGACAAGTTGTTGCCATATTTTTTCAACACATTGTCATATGTTAGACCTTTGTCCATGTGATAAAGAAAAAAAATACAATGTTGCCCGCATACAGTAGAGCATGTGTCTTGGACTTGTCTGGCAGAATGTTTAATAGTTGGACAATTTCTCTTTAGAAAGAAAGAAATCGATTCTGGAAAACGGAAATATGTAAAGGGATTTCCAAAACTGTCAAAAAATGACCCCACGTCATATTTATTAATGTATATAGTGACCCAATGTTGCCCGCTCATGTAAGAGGGGTCTGTGTTTATGACCATCATAGCTGGTCGCTCCTTCGTAAATGATTTAGGGAGCTGGTCGCTAGCAAATACTCCTAAAAAAAAGGGTTTGTCGGGCTAGCTTATCAAGAATTTCTGTCAGTTCTATTGTATTCATGCTGCAATTATTCAAACAATTAGAAGTAGTCTAGAAGAACTTGCCGCCTGGCAGAAATTTCCAAGAGAGAATCGTACACTGCATTAAGAATTATGTTTGTGGTTCGCTGAAGAAGGTTTCTGAAGCGGGCCTCCAATCTAACACTGCCGTTTTTTATAAGAGATACATGATCGCCACATCCTTCGTCAGGAGACAAGTTGAAACAAAACAGGCTATAACCTCTGCAAAATTCGTCTCGGGTTATTGATAGGGCGTGGTTCTTGAGATACCTTCCAGTTGTTGACACCAGCTGGTGATATTCTCTGATAGCGTTACTTCTCGCAAAATTGGGTTGAAAAGGTTTTGAAGGGTATGACTGCCCGTCTGCATATACACATAAAAACTCTATATCATAGTGGTTAAATGCAAACGGATTACGGGCATAACTACCAGTAAAAGCCTCGTTGTCTACAAATCCTACAATGAGAAATTTAGGTATCTGGTCTAAAAATAGATTTTCTTGATTACAGACCCTTGTGCCTGCCGGAATACTAAAATTTTTGAGGCATACTCTGTTGATAGGGTATTTCACATTGCTATGCATCAGGGCTTTAGCATGGGCTAGTTTAATAGTGGGCGACACTGTAACCTTTTTTACATACAGGCTTGCTGACATAATATTAACCTAAAAATTATCAACTGTATTACGCATTAAACAAAACTTGTTTTTAGCTCTTATAAATTTAATCTTGAGGTCAACACCGTCTTGTGAAAATATTGTACATCCCGGGTAATTGATGAATCCTACTTCATCTCCTTGAGCCAAGTTTCCTCCGTCGGATTTGGTGATCTTAACACGTGTATAAAGATACGTGTTGTTCAGGTCCAAATAGTCCTCGTTACTTGCAGGCACAAAAAATTCCAATGGGGCAGAGTCCGAAATCGCGGCAAGAGGAGGAATTTCGACATAGACACTTTTTTCAACACTCATTTGAGTCAGCGGTAGCAGGAAAAGATCCAATTCTGATTTAATGCATTTTTTCGACATACTGTGGACCAGCGCCATTTTGTTAAAATATATCCTTGGCTTTTGTCTT
The DNA here is from genome assembly GCF_041903045.1 of Epinephelus lanceolatus. Classification (NCBI taxonomy): domain Eukaryota; kingdom Metazoa; phylum Chordata; class Actinopteri; order Perciformes; family Serranidae; genus Epinephelus; species Epinephelus lanceolatus. Next base: position 190,045 of record NC_135757.1, on the reverse strand, counting down.
ACGACGCTTTGCCTGCTTCCTTCTCCTAGACGGTGTAGTTTTTCTTGCTCTGGTTCTGCTCTTCTTATTTAAAACTTTGCGCCGTCTTTTTGGTTGGGAACTCCTCCTTTGTCCAGGAGGACGTTTTATTGGTCTATGCGCCAGTGCCATCATTCCTGATCCCTCCTGCTGATTGTTGCGGTGCGTCACAACGTTAGTAATAACATCGGAAACAATGTTTTTAGCGGCTGTCTTTAAATGCGGGGCGGCTATCGTAATTCCTTTCTTCAGTAATGGAAATGCAAGTCTAAATAACCCGCGAAAAATACCCCCAAGACCTGCCCCATATTGTGCGCTAAGCCCACTGTATCCTGGTAAATCACCACCCGCTTGTGCCGTATAATAGTTAATGTATTTATCAGCATTGTGTATATATGGCTGATACATGATCTCGTCTAAAATTGATTTTTTACAGGTCGAAAGTGTAGTTTTAGAATTGTTTTACCATATGTAAAAGGAATATGTCTATTCTGATCTGTTTTAAGAGATATCTCAATGTCATCAATGTGTGATTTAGAGAGCGGTATGTAATCAATCAATCAATCAATCAATTTTATTTATAAAGCCCAATATCACAAATCACAATTTGCCTCACAGGGCTTTACAGCATACAACATCCCTCTGTCCTTATGACCCTCGCAGCGGATAAGGAAAAACTCCCCAAAAAAACCCCTTTAATGGGGAAAAAAAACGGTAGAAACCTCAGGAAGAGCAACTGAGGAGGGATCCCTCTTCCAGGACGGACAGACGTGGAATAGATGTCGTACAGAACAGATCAGCATAATAAATTAACAGTAATCTGTATGACACAATGAGACACAGAGAGAGAGAGAGAGAGAGACAGAGAGAGAGAGAGAGAGATGCAGGTAATGACAGTAGGTTACAACAACATTATTGAAAGTAATAATATTATAGTTATAGTTCTGGCTACTGTGGTACAATATGTTGAAAGTATGTATTAATATCTGGCAGTATACATGTGTGACAATAGTCATATGTGTATAATAACAGTAGAAGTATGACTAATGACTAATGATGGCAGCAGCAGCAGGAGGCATCTGGCAGGACCACGGCAGCAGCACAACCACACACGTCACGCTGTCCAGGCACCGCTGTGATATGAGTTAATCTGAGAGACAGTGGAGCACAAAGGCTCCGGAGAAGAAGCCGAGTTAGTGACATCCAGAATGGCCGAGTTAGCAAGATGCAGTAATAGAATACGAGAGAGAGAGAGAGAGAGAGAGAGAAGGAGAGAAGGTGCCCGGTGTATTATAGGGGGTCCTCCGGCAGACTAGGCCTAAGTCAGCCTAACTAGGGGCTGGTACAGGGCAAGCCTGAGCCAGCCCTAACTATAAGCTTTATCAAAGAGGAAAGTCTTAAGTCTAGTCTTAAATGTGGAGACAGTGTCTGCCTCCCGGACCGTAACAGGAAGATGATTCCACAGGAGAGGAGCCTGATAGCTGAAGGCTCTGGCTCCTGATCTACTTTTGGAGATTTTAGGGACCACGAGCAACCCTGCGTTCTCAGAGCGCAGTGTTCTGGTGGGATAATATGGCACTATGAGCTCTCTAAGATATGACGGAGCTTGACCATTTAGAGCTTTATAAGTTAACAGTAGGATTTTAAATTCAATTCTGGATTTTACAGGGAGCCAGTGCAGAGAAGCTAAAACAGGAGAAATATGATCTCGTTTCTTAGTTCCTGTTAGTACACGTGCTGCTGCATTCTGAATTAGCTGGAGAGTTTTTAAGGACTTACTAGAGCTACCTGATAATAGAGAGTTACAGTAATCCAGCCTTGAGGTAACAAAAGCGTGGACCAATTTTTCTGCATCTTTTCGGGTCAGGATAGGCCTAATTTTCGCAATATTACGCAGATGAAAAAATGCAGTCCGTGAGGTTTGTTTTAAATGAGAATTAGAAGACAAATCTTGATCAAATATTACTCCGAGGTTTCTTACGGTAGTGCTAGAGGCCAGAGCAATGCCATCTAGAAAAACTATGTCATCAGATAAAGAGTCTCTGAGTTGTTTGGGGCCAAGAACAATAACTTCAGTTTTGTCTGAATTTAACATCAGGAAATTGGTGCTCATCCAACTTTTTATGTCTTTAAGGCAGTTATGGAGTTTAGTTAATTGATTACTTTCTTCTGGCTTCATCGATAAATACAACTGAGTACCATCCGCATAACAATGGAAATTTATAGAGTGATTTCTAATGATGTTACCTAAAGGAAGCATATATAGAGTAAATAGGATTGGTCCGAGTACAGAACCTTGCGGAACTCCAAAACAAACTTTGGTACGTAAGGATGATTCATTATGAACGTGAACAAACTGAAAACGATCAGATAAATAAGATTTAAACCAGCTTAGTGCAGAACCTTTTAGGCCAATTAAGTGATCCAGTCTCTGTAGCAGAATTTGATGGTCAATTGTGTCAAACGCCGCACTAAGATCTAATAAAACAAGTAAAGAGAAGAGTCCTTTGTCTGAAGCAATCAGAAGGTCATTTGTAATTTTAACTAGTGCTGTCTCAGTGCTATGATGCACTCTAAATCCTGACTGAAATTCCTCAAATAAATTATTATCCTGGAGAAAATCACACAGCTGGTCTGCGACTACTTTCTCAAGGATCTTTGACAGAAAGGGAAGATTAGATATTGGTCTATAGTTGGCTAACACCTCTGGATCCAGGGTGGGCTTTTTTAGTAGAGGTTTAATTACAGCTACCTTAAAAGACTGTGGTACATAGCCTGTTAATAAGGATATATTGATCATATCTAATATATGAGTGTTAACTAAAGGAAAGACCTCCTTAAGTAGCCTAGTTGGGATGGGGTCTAAGAGACACGTTGATGATTTAGATGAAGAAATCACTGCGGTCAATTCTTGAAGAGAAATTGGGGAGAAGCAATCTAAATATATATTAGGTCTTACAGCTGTGTTTGAGGTTAGATAGGTACTATCTGAGGACAGGAGGTCATGAATTTTGCCTCTAATAGTTAGAATTTTGTCATTAAAAAAGCTCATAAAATCATTACTGCTAAGGGCTAAAGGAATACAAGGCTCAATAGAGCTTTGACTCTCAGTCAGCCTGGCTACAGTGCTGAAAAGAAACCTGGGGTTGTTCTTGTTTTCTTCTATTAATGCTGAGTAATAGTTTGCTCTGGCATTGCGGAGGCCCCTCTTATAAGTTTTGAGACTGTCTGTCCAGATTAAACGAGATTCTTCCAGTTTGGTCAATCGCCAATTCCTTTCAAATTTTCGCGATATTTGTTTTAACTTACGGGTTTGAGAGTTATACCAAGGAGCGAACTTTCTTTGCTTTGTTAACTTCTTTTTAAGAGGAGCTACAGAGTCAAGTGTTGTTCACAGCGAGCCTACGGCGCTATCGACAAAATGATCAAAGTCGGTACAGGAAATCTGTAATGTGGCTTGTCATACGTTCTTGTGATCATATGATTGTTTGGTCCTGCAATATGTACAATTCTTAAAAGAGGAACGTAGCTGTCGCCTACAGATTGTTGTTCTATTATGTCCGTATAGATAAAGAGATTATACAGGCCTACGTTCAGATCGGCAACATGCTGTGCCATATATAATTCTTCTGGTATGTCATCGTCGCTCAATAAACTGTCCTCAGGGGTGTCAAAAGCAATGCCTGGAGTAAATCCTAACATTTGTGCCAGTTTTCCTCTAAACGTTATTTCAATATCTCTTATAGGCAAAATACTGACTCTATTGGTGATGATATTGTACTGAAGTTTGATGTAATTCATATTATTTTTAGACAAGCAGTTATTTATTTCTGTTATTATCTGCTGCATAGTTGTATAGAATCCTGGTGTTGCTCTTAGACACGCCCGCCTTTTTGATTTTTTGTCAAACACAACAAATTCTGCGTTGTCTGACGAGAAATTTGTCCATGTTTTTGGATACTGTATTTCGATTAATCCTACTTCATAGGGCACTTTGAAATGCAGAGGTTTGGATAACTTTGTTCTAAAATTAGTTATTGTGTTGTTAGGGTAAAATTTTGAGGAGGAACTGCTAGGCAATGTTATAAAAAAGCCCTCTCCATCCATGTCAGACCTCCGTCCTCCCCCCTCGCCTTTGATGTGCGAGATCCCCTTACGACAGTTGAATGACATGTTTTTCCGGAATCCAGGAATTAAATTTGTCTGGCCATCCCACCCATTAGACTAACACCATGTTTTGCCCCTGGCGTTTCTTTTTAGATAAGACCCTTTCTATTTTAAAAGTCGTGTCTTTACCCACTATAATTTTTTGCAACTCTGATCCATAAAACGTTTCTTGTAATGTTTCTCCATCATAATCTTTTAACCTGTAAACAGGGGGTCTTCTTGGTATGCATTCTGTTACAGTAAAATATTCATCAGTATAGTTTTGCTCATAACCTTTTTTAAAAGGCTGTCTTAATTTTGAAATTCTCACCGTATTACCAGCTATAAATTCCCATTGAAGCGGATCACTGCTCCTTGCTTTATATAGATTATTAAAAACTATGTGTTCATTATCGTTTGTTACTTCATCCGGTTTCATTCTAATGCTTCGGTGATAACTCGAGTTGTAGGCCCTTACTAAATCTTGCAAGACATCCACATAACGTTTAGAATTATTGGCTGATAAATATCTCCACATTTTGGTTTTAAGAGTCCTGTTGAAACGTTCAATAACACTAGCCTTTGTCTCATTTGACGTGGTGAAATGGATAATATTATTAGCTTTAGTTAAGCCTTTAAACTCTTTGTTCAAGAACTCTTTTCCTTTGTCTGTCTGTAATTTATTGGGTATTCTGCCTTCATCTAAAATGTCTTTAAAAGCGGCTGTGACATGTTTTCCACTTTTATTTTTTAAACATCAAACCCAAGCGTACTTTGAAAACACATCTATACATGTTAATAAAAAACGTACCCTGTTGTTTTCTGAAGAATAAGCAGTCATGTCTACAAGATCTGTCTGAAATTGTTGATCTATTTTATTTACTAGCACCCGATTTCTCTTAAAATGTATTGGGGCCATTTTGTGAAGGGTGTAAACATCCTGTTTTAAGAGCCATTTTTCTGTCTCAGAATCTGCTAAACGAGTCCCGGTACTTTCAAACACTGCCTGTTTTAACCTTTATATACCTCCATATCCTCCAGCGCTTTCTGGCGCATAGTATATTCTTGTCATGACCTTCTCCATGGTTGTTGTTGTTATAAGAATGAGTAGCGAATGTTGGTTTTTAGGGTTTTTATTTTCTGACATCCATCATGCATAATAGGACATAATTGTGTCTGAAAAAGTCAGTACACGGATACCCATTTTATAAAATCAAAACATGCATTTGAATTTTTTCTAACCAGCGATTCTACAAGACACTGCATCATACTACTAACATTTACGTTTTGTTTTCTGTTTATCAATACACACAGATCAATACTAAAAGCACAAAAACAAGCAACATGACCTTTGTGAAATTCATCATCATTTAGAGGAAAACAATCAAGAATATTGATAAGAGTAGATTTTACGTCAGTATATTTGTCAGCAACCGTAGATGAGACATAGCAGATGTTTTCACAGGGTTGGAGTCACGTCAACCTCCTTGGAGGCATTTGTGCCATCGTCCATCTCAAAGATTCTTTTCTTGAGGCTCTCATATTGTCTGTGAACCTTGTACCATCTGAATAGAGAATCAACACGGGAGAAAACTTCTAGTGTTCTCTCCCATTCACACCACTGAACTAAAAACCCTGTGGTAAACCAAGTTTCCCATTCTTTAGGCGTGAGGGGGTAGAGCTTGTCCTCATCCGGAGTACCCTTTCGGGCCTGGTGAATAACAGTATTGTCCATACACTGCCTGAAAAATATGTAGGCCTCTGGATCATAGACCTCTAAGTCTGTTTCCACACGATAGGTCTTTCCAGACACTGAACCGTTCCACTGCACTGTGTACACGCCTTTCGAGGTACTTAACTCCTTACAAATTTTGTTTCTGAAATGGCACCAGTCTTTGGCAGAAAAACAGACGTGTGGGGTAACTCCTTGTAAAAAAAGTTCATCGGCTTCTCTGGTGTAGAGATACACCATCCCCCGGTTAAACAAGTATCCGGAAACCCTGCAGTCTTTTACATCCCACTCATACATGGGTGCCCATGCTTTTTGGTCCAAAACTGGGTTAAGTGTGTAGGAGCAGTCCTTTTCTTTTTAGGAGCTAAAAGTAGTTCCTATATTTTCCATCTTTGTAGAGTGTAGGGTCTCAGACAGGAAATGCAGAAAAACAAGGATGCTCTGTATAAGGTTGTTGTGTTTAAATCACAGATCGTCAGCGTCCTCAGTTGTGGTTTGTTACAAACAGACACATGGTTGGACTATATAGCTGCGGCAAACCACACCCCCACACATCACTTCCTAAAAAAAAAAAACATCCTCAACACGTGGTGGCAACAGCTCCAAAGCTTTGAAGGAATGGTCTCCAGTAAAATCAACAGCTAATGACCATCGACACCCATGCTCAGTACATGTCCAGACATGCCGTAGTATATTTGTACAACAATTAAACAACTTACCTTGATCATATAGAGGAATCAAGACAACGATGTGCTATAGTTACTGGGGTTAGAGAGAGCGATGCTGCTTTTGAATACATCCCCCTAGCACTAGCGACCTTGGGGAGTAGTGAATCCTTTATCACGTTTGATTCTTTAAACTTCTCAAACCCTGTTTTGTTAAAATAACCAGCAGGATAAGGCTCCCATTGCATGTCCATAACATCATCGCTAGCACCGTAGTATTCACTCTGTTTATCAGAAGCCATTGGAATTCATCTGGAATTGTGCCACAAAATATACAACCGCCACTGTTCCCAATTGGCATCTAGTACATGCCGCCCCAATGGGAGTATATAGACATGTTACAACAAGACCACTCCTCTGATGGTGACATGACGCTTCTTCACACCCTCATGTCACATGTCACACACACACACACACACTGCTATACCATTTGTCACACACGCACGTCACATCCACATCACACGCACATCACATGCACATCACATGCACGTCACACGCACATCACATGCACGCGCCTCACGCGAGTGCACGTGTAAAAAGGTGTCTTTTATGTACTACTTATGAGATACGGGGTTTACAGGGTATACAGGGTATATGAGGTAAACAGGGTATACAGGGTATACAGGGTTTACAGAGTATACAGGGTATACAGGGTTTACAGAGTATATGAGATAGTTTACAGGGTATACAGAGTATATGAGATACGAGGTTTACAGGGTATATGAGGTAAACAGGGTTTACAGGGTATACAGAGTATATGAGGTAAACAGGGTTTACAGGGTTTACAGAGTATATGAGATACGGGGTTTACAGGGTATACAGGGTATATGAGGTAAACAGGGTTTACAGGGTATTTATTTATTTATTTATTGTTTATTTGATGTGGACATCACAATTGCATTGGACAGACCAGATGCATTGTTTGAGTGTTTTAGCACACGTGCTAATTCGCAACACTTGTCCACAGGAGGCTTTTGAAATGATAAAAATAATAAGTGTAAAAGGGAAAAAAAATGCAGTGTACAATAACATACAACAGTAAAAGAGAAGCAATTTTTCAGAATAAAATACATACATAAGCTACAAAGCAAAGGCAACATGATCAAGCAATCAACCAGGTAAAACTATTAATGTGAGCACTGTTGTTTTGATTTTAGCCATTGTTTAAGTCCTTTGTTAAAAGCATTACTGTTGGTCTCTAATTTTAGATTAGTGGGTAGAGAGTTCCAAAGTTTTGCCCCCTTTACAGAAAGAGCAGACTGACAGAATGAAGTCTTGTATCTTGGGACAAGACAATCACCACTGGTGGAGGCTCGCGTGGTCGCTCTGTGAGAGCTCTGACGCCTGATGGCCAGTTCAGAAAACAGTACTGACACATGATTATTTAGACATTTAAAAAACAATTAAAGAGTACTAAAATTCATAAAATTTTCAAAGGTGAGAAAGTTGTGTTTTCTTAAAATGCGGCAGTGATGCCATCTCATTGGTTTCTGGTCCATGATTTTTATTGCTTGCTTGTATACAGGGTATATGAGGTAAACAGGGTATACTGGGTTTACAGAGTATATGAGATACAGGGTATACAGGGTATACCGGGTATGTGAGGTATACAGGGTTTACAGAGTATAAAGGGTATACAGGGTTTACAGGGTTTACAGAGTATAAAGGGTATACAGGGTTTACAGAGTATAAAGGGTATACAGGGTTTACAGGGTTTACAGAGTATAAAGGGTTTACAGAGTATAAAGGGTATACAGGGTTTACAGGGTATACAGGGTTTACAGGGTTTACAGAGTATAAAGGGTATACAGGGTTTACAGAGTATACAGGGTATACAGGGTTTACAGAGTATATGAGATACAGAGTTTACAGGGTATACAGGGTATATGAGGTAAACAGGGTTTACTGGGTTTACAGAGTATATGAGATACAGGGTATACAGGGTATACAGGGTATACCGGGTATGTGAGGTATACAGGGTTTACAGGGTATTCTGGGTAGAGGTATACAGGGTATAAACAGAGATCTGTGTGGGTACATGAGACCCTAAAAAAGAGGCTGGATCATGGGGAGTACCACCAATTGGTCCAGGAGCTTCTCCATGATGGATGTTTACAGGCATATTTTAGGATGACTCAGGGGCAGTTTGACAACCTGTTGTCTATCGTCGCGCTGTATAGCTCTGGGTATCCAGCAACCACTACCACCAGTTTCTCCTCCATTGTTTACCAACTGTAAACTTGTTGTCATGACCACCACAGAAGGCCCGCCTCTCAAATCATCCCATTGGACAATGGGGAATAAAGGAGAGATGACATGGGGCACTTTTCTGCTCTGATTTGAAGTTTTTTCAACTTGAGGAGTTCAGAGCGCTCCGACAAAAACGCAAGGCGCCTAACGCGCAGACACACGAGGTGTGTAGCAACGCAAAAACAGCGGGCAAAAAGCTTCATTCTCATTATAAACAAAATGGCACCTCAAGCTGCTGAAACACTTCCTGTGTGATCAGTGCCTTAGGGGGTATTCTGGGTATTGGAGTTAAACTCACCTCTTATTGTGACCCTGTACTGAAAACACACTGAAATGACAAAATACTGTAAAAACACAGAATGTATGATGTACTGCCTGAGATCCTTTACTTCAGTTAAAGTACAAATACCACAGTGTATAAATACTCAATCACAAGTACAGGTCCTGAAGTCAAAATGTTACTGAACTAAAAGTACAAATACCACAGTGTATAAATACTCAATCACAAGTACAGGTCCTGAAGTCAAAATGTTACTGAACTAAAAGTACAAATACCACAGTGTATAAATACTCAATCACAAGTACAGGTCCTGAAGTCAAAATGTTACTGAACTAAAAGTACAAATACCACAGTGTATAAATACTCAATCACAAGTACAGGTCCTGAAGTCAAAATGTTACTTCAGTTAAAGTACAAATACCACAGTGTATAAATACTCAATCACAAGTACAGGTCCTGAAGTCAAAATGTTACTGAAGTAAAAGTACAAATACCACAGTGTACTCCATCACCTGTTCTCTGGAACAACCTGCCTGATGACCTGAGGTCCATCACAACTGTGTCCACATTCAAAACCAAACTCAAAAAAACTTTTCTATTCTCACAAGCTTATAGTGTACTCTGTGTGTGTGTGTGTGTGTGTGTGTGTAACCCCAACCCATACTTAAAGTTTACATGTAGTTTTTAATATTCCACATAAACAGTTCCAAACAGATGACAAACAGACGTTATGAAGGAACAGGTTTTTATTACCAAATAATAAATAAAAAATAGAAGGAGTAGTAAACACAGAAACAGTTCCCCTCCACTCATTCAGGGGGTGGTGCTGTTCTCACTACAGATGCTTCAGGATGTCGGGGATAAACTCCTGAGCGTCTCTCAGCTCGTCTTTCCACTCCTGAGGGATGGTGGCTTCACTGTAGGAGCCTCCGGCCCCCAGCAGGGCCCCCAGTGCGGCACCGCGGTTACAGTTCTCACCTGGGACATCATTCAGATACAACAGTTAAAATCTGACTCCAGCTCAGCTGGGGTTTAACGTACGAACCTCCACAGTCTGTGTTTAAAGTTAAATCTGACTCCAGGTCAGCTGGGGTTTAACGTACAAAACTCCACGACCTTTTCTTAAAGTTAAATCTGACTTCAGCTCAGCTGGGGTTTAACGTACAAAACTCCACGACCTTTTCTTAAAGTTAAATCTGACTTCAGCTCAGCTGGGGTTTAACGTACAAAACTCCACGACCTTTTCTTAAAGTTAAATCTGACTTCAGCTCAGCTGGGGTTTAACGTACAAAACTCCACGACCTTTTCTTAAAGTTAAATCTGACTTCATCTCAGCTGGGGTTTAACGTACAAAACTCCACAACCTTTTCTTAAAGATAAATCTGACTCCAGGTCAGCTGGGGTTTAATGTACAAAACTCCACGACCTTTTCTTAAAGTTAAATCTGACTTCAGCTCAACTGGGGTTTAACGTACAAAACTCCACAACCTTTTCTTAAAGTTAAATCTGACTTCATCTCAGCTGGGGTTTAACGTACAAAACTCCACAACCTTTTCTTAAAGATAAATCTGACTCCAGGTCAGCTGGGGTTTAACGTACAAAACTCCACGACCTTTTCTTAAAGTTAAATCTGACTTCAGCTCAGCTGGGGTTTAACGTACAAAACTCCACGACCTTTTCTTAAAGTTAAATCTGACTTCAGCTCAGCAGGGGTTTAACATGTGAACCTCGACAGCTGGTGTTTAAACTTAAATCTGACTTCAGCTCAGCAGGGGTTTAACATGTGAACCTCGACAGCTGGTGTTTAAACTTAAATCTGACTTCAGCTCAGCAGGGGTTTAACTTACGAACCTCCATAGTTGGTGTTTAAAGTTAAATCTGACTTCAGCTCAGCAGGGGGTTAACGTGCGAACCTCCACAGTTGGTGTTTAAACTTAAATCTGACTCCAGGTCAGCAGGGGTTTAACGTACGAACCTCCACAGTTGGTGTTTAAAGTTAAATCTGACCTCAGCTCAGCAGGGGTTTAACTTACGAAACTCCACAGTTGGTGTTTAAAGTTAAATCTGACTTCAGCTCAGCAGGGGTTTAACGTACGAACCTCCACAGCTGGTGCTTAAAGTTAAATCTGACTTCAGCTCAGCAGGGGTTTAACGTGCGAACCTCCACAGCTGGTGCTTAAAGTTAAATCTGACTTCAGCTCAGCAGGGGTTTAACGTACGAACCTGCACAGTTGGTGTTTAAACTTAAATCTGACTCCAGGTCAGCAGGGGTTTAACGTACGAACCTCCACAGTTGGTGTTTAAAGTTAAATCTGACCTCAGCTCAGCAGGGGTTTAACTTACGAAACTCCACAGTTGGTGTTTAAAGTTAAATCTGACTTCAGCTCAGCAGGGGTTTAACGTACGAACCTCCACAGCTGGTGCTTAAAGTTAAATCTGACTTCAGCTCAGCAGGGGTTTAACGTGCGAACCTCCACAGCTGGTGCTTAAAGTTAAATCTGACTTCAGCTCAGCAGGGGTTTAACGTGCGAACCTCCACAGTTGGTGTTTAAACTTAAATCTGACTCCAGGTCAGCAGGAGTTTAACGTACGAACCTCCACAGTTGGTGCTTAAAGTTAAATCTGACTTCAGCTCAGCAGGGGTTTAACTTACGAAACTCCACAGCTGGTGCTTAAAGTTAAATCTGACTTCAGCTCAGCAGGGGTTTAACGTGCGAACCTCCACAGTTGGTGTTTAAACTTAAATCTGACTCCAGGTCAGCAGGGGTTTAACGTGTGAACCTGCACAGTTGGTGTTTAAACTTAAATCTGACTCCAGGTCAGCAGGGGTTTAACGTGTGAACCTGCACAGTTGGTGTTTAAACTTAAATCTGACTTCAGGTCCAGGGGTTTAATGTACGAACCTCCACAGTTGGTGTTTAAACTTAAATCTGACTCCAGGTCAGCAGGGGTTTAACGTACGAACCTCCACAGTTGGTGTTTAAACTTAAATCTGACTTCAGGTCCAGGGGTTTAACGTACGAACCTGCACAGTTGGTGTTTAAACTTAAATCTGACTCCAGGTCAGCAGGGGTTTAACGTACGAACCTCCACAGTTGGTGTTTAAACTTAAATCTGACTCCAGGTCAGCTGGGGTTTAACGTACGAACCTCCACAGTTGGTGTTTAAAGTTAAATCTGACTTCAGCTCAGCAGGGGTTTAACTTACGAAACTCCACAGCTGGTGCTTAAAGTTAAATCTGACTTCAGCTCAGCTGGGGTTTAACTTACGAAACTCCACAGTTGGTGTTTAAAGTTAAATCTGACTTCAGCTCAGCTGGGGTTTAACGTACGAACCTCCACAGTTGGTGTTTAAAGTTAAATCTGACTTCAGCTCAGCTGGGGTTCAATTTACGAAACTCCACAGCTGGTGCTTAAAGTTAAATCTAACTTCAGCTCAGCTGGGGTTTAACTTACGAAACTCCACAGCTGGTGTTTAAAGTTAAATCTGACTTCAGCTCAGCTGGGGTTTAATTTACGAAATTCCACAGCTGGTGTTTAAACTTAAATCTGACTTCAGCTCAGCAGGGGGTTAACGTGCGAACCTCCACAGTTGGTGTTTAAACTTAAATCTGACTCCAGGTCAGCAGGGGTTTAACGTGTGAACCTGCACAGTTGGTGTTTAAATTTAAATCTGACTCCAGGTCAGCAGAGGTTTAACGTACGAACCTCTACAGTTGGTGTTTAAACTTAAATCTGACTTAAGGTCCAGGGGTTTAACGTACGAACCTCCACAGTTGGTGTTGGTCTGGATTCCTCCTGGCGGGTCATCATGAAACTGGTGGGCCAGGTAAAACATGCTGCTTAGAGCCCCTGTTGGTGCGACACAAACACACAGGAAGACATTCAGTTATGTGATCGTGGTCGTTAGTGATCATGTGACCTGTGACGCAGATCTGTGAACCTTTGGTGTAGCAGGCCAGACCCAGGTGCTTCACGGCGTTCTGATGGACCCGCAGACGTTCTTCAGAGGACACAGGGAACCTGAGAGACAGAGACAGTGTCCTGATGGTGGTGTACAGAGCGGATAGCTTTCCTGCTGACCACAAACAGGAAGTGTTTGTTACCTGGCGGCACGGCGGCTGTAGCTCTGACAGGCTTCCCAGGCGCCCAGCTTCCTCAGAGCGTGCTCAGCCTGCTGCTGGACACTGGCTCCGCCCAGCACAGCGTGCAGCGCTCGGCTGTAGATGGACACGTACTCGGGCACCTTGGGGTGGGGGTGTGTGAGCTTCACAAACTCCACCGCTGCTGAGACCTGAGGACGGATGGGTCAAAGGCATTAACACAGCGTCCTCTCTGACATACGTTAAATGTGCCTCCAAAACAAAACAAAAAAAAAAAACCCTCACAGCTCGCTCCTCATTGGCCGAGGCCGACAGCAGGATGAAGGGGAGGATCATGGGAAGGCAGCCGATGGCATCCAGCTGGCTGTCGGGGAACGACAAACTCATCTGGATTCTGGAGTGTTTTTCTGCAAACGCCAAAACCTGAGGAACACGGAGAACCCGGTAACTGTTCTGGATTTACCTGACGGGGTGTGTTTGATTTACCTGTCAGGGTGTGGTTGATTTACCTGTCAGGGTGTGTTTGATTTACCTGTCAGGGTGTGTTTGATTTACCTGTCAGGGTGTGGTTGATTTACCTGTCACGGTGTGTTTGATTACCTGTCAGGGTGTGGTTGATTACCTGTCAGGGTGTGTTTGATTTACCTGTCAGGGTGTGTTTGATTTACCTGTCAGGGTGTGGTTGATTACCTGTCAGGGTGTGGTTGATTTACCTGTCAGGGTGTGGTTGATTTACCTGTCAGGGTGTGTTTGATTTACCTGTCAGGGTGTGGTTGATTTACCTGTCAGGGTGTGTTTGATTTACCTGTCAGGGTGTGTTTGATTTACCTGTCGGGGTGTGTTTGATCTACCTGACGGGGGGAGGTGGGTCTGCTGTTCTGCCAGCTGGAGAAGAAGGAGCGGTGAAAGGACTCAGCGTAGGTGTCCTGGTGCGAGCCAGGTGTGGTCATGAAGTGGACGTAGTCTGACAGGACGGCAGCTCGAGCGTCTGCCTGAGAGACATCGCTGAAACATCTTGTGACGAGCGAGCGGGCTGCTCGAAGGGAACACAGGACGTTCAAGGTGTTGTCCCCTGCCTGGAGACCTGGACACCACAAACAGTACACAGTACTCAGTACTCTGATATTACTCAGTAGGCAGTACTTAGTACTGTGATATTACTCAGTAGGCAGTACTCAGTACTCTGACAGTATTCAGTAGGCAGTACTCTGACAGTACTCAGTAGGCAGTACTCAGTACTCTGATAGTACTACGTAGGCAGTACTTAGTACTCTGATATTACTCAGTAGGCAGTACTCAGTACTCTGACAGTATTCAGTAGGCAGTACTCTGATATTACTCAGTAGGCAGTACTCTGACAGTACTCAGTAGGCAGTACTCAGTACTCTGATAGTACTACGTAGGCAGTACTTAGTACTCTGACAGTATTCAGTAGGCAGTATTCTGATATTACTCAGTAGGCAGTACTTAGTACTCTGATATTACTCAGTAGGCAGTACTCAGTACTCTGACAGTATTCAGTAGGCAGTATTCTGATATTACCCAGTAGGCAGTACTCAGTACTCTAATAGTACTAGGTAGGCAGTACTCAGTACTCTGATAATACTCAGTCAGTGGGAAGTACTCAGTACTCTGATAGTACTCAGTAGGCAGTACTCAGTACTCTGATAATACTCAGTAGTCAGTAGTCAGTACTCTGATAATACTCAGTCAGTAGGCAGTACTCAGTACTCTGATAATACTCAGTAGTCAGTACTCTGATAATACTCAGTAGTCAGTACTCTGATAATACTCAGTCAGTAGGGAGTACTCAGTACTGTGATAGTACTCAGTAGTCAGTAGGCAGTACTCTGATAATAGTCAGTGGGGAGTACTCAGTACTCTGATAGTACTCAGTAGGCAATACTCAGTACTCTGATAATACTCAGTAGTCAGTACTCTGATAATACTCAGTCAGTAGGGAGTACTCAGTACTCTGATAATACTCAGTAGTCAGTAGGCAGTACTCAGTACTCTGATAATACTCAGTCAGTAGGGAGTACTCAGTACTCTGATAGTACTCAGTAGTCAGTACTCTGATAATACTCAGTCAGTAGGGAGTACTCAGTACTCTGATAGTACTCAGTACTCAGTACTCTGATAATACTCAGTAGTCAGTAGGCAGTACTCAGTACTCTGATAATACTCAGTCAGTAGGGAGTACTCAGTACTCTGATAGTACTCAGTAGTCAGTACTCTGATAATACTCAGTCAGTAGGGAGTACTCAGTACTGTGATAGTACTCAGTAGGCAATACTCAGTACTCTGATAATACTCAGTAGTCAGTACTCTGATAATACTCAGTAGTCAGTAGGCAGTACTCTGATAATACTCAGTCAGTAGGGAGTACTCAGTACTCTGATAATACTCAGTAGTCAGTAGGCAGTACTCTGATAATACTCAGTCAGTAGGGAGTACTCAGTACTCTGATAGTACTCAGTGGGCAGTACTCAGTACTCTGATAGTACTCAGTACTCAGTAGGCTGTACTCTGCACTCTGATAGTACTCAGTACTCAGTGGGCAGTACTCAGTACTCTGATAGTACTCAGTAGGCTGTACTTGGCACTCTGATAGTACTCAGTACTCAGTAGGCAGTACTTGGCACTCTGATAGTACTCAGTACTCAGTAGGCAGTACTTGGCACTCTGATAGTACTCAGTACTCAGTGGGCAGTTCTCAGTACTCATAGTACTCAGTACTCAGTGGGCAGTACTCAGTACTCTGATAGTACTCAGTAGGCTGTACTTGGCACTCTGATAGTACTCAGTACTCAGTAGGCAGTACTTGGCACTCTGATAGTACTCAGTACTCAGTAGGCAGTACTTGGCACTCTGATAGTACTCAGTACTCTGACAGTACTCAGTAGGGAGTACTCGGTACTCTGATATTACTCAGTAGGCAGTACTCAGTAGGGCTGTGCGGTATACCGATTCGTACCGAAAACCAGTATTTATTTTCGTTATGATATGAATTTTTGATATACTGCAATACCGGTGAATAGCCCCAACAACGTCCGGAACATGCGCGGCGGCAAAGTGTTTCAGCGGGGACCCATTTCACTGCTGCACACCACAGGCACGCTTGAGCAGGTCAGAGTGAGAGCATATAGAAACGTTTAGAGGCAAGAATGGCTGCTGGAGAGAGTCCTGAAAGTGAAGCAACTGTACACGATGACCCAGACACACACACACATAGACAAAGTGCACACACACACACACACATAGACAAAGCGCACACACACACACACACACACACACCCACACACACACATAGACAAAGCGCACACACACACACACACACACACCCACACACACACACACAGACAAAGCGCACACACAGGTGAGCACACTAGAGCACGGCTCGGGCCGCATTTTCCTGACCGAAGACGACCCGTCCCGAGTCCGAGACAGTTATAACCGAGCACAGCACTAGTTAGAGTGTAGATCAGGCCCAAAAAATTCAGCCCGACCTGGCCCGAGCCCGTGCACATTATGTCCAGGACCGGACCGGCCCGTCCAATTAACTGTAATTATGGGCCCAAGCCCGTGCACGTTATGTCCAGGACCGGACCGGCCCGTCCAATTAACTGTAATTATGGGCCCGAGCCCGTGCACGTTATGTCCAGGACCGGACCGGCCCGTCCAATTAACTGTAATTATGGGCCCGAGCCCGATTTAAACCTGACATTTTTCAATAAGCTGGCTGTTATAATTAACGTTTAGGACACACCAGATGCGTTAGTGTCGCGGAAGTCCTGCGAGTGTACCCGCAGGCGCTTGACTGTCCACACAGGCAGTGCATTTCTCCTGCGCTCTCCGCGCAGGTTAAACATCGACTCCACTCATCTGTTCCCGTCAGTACTCATTTTTCACTTCAACAGGTCATTTTAAACAAGTCCATATTTTCATCGTTTTTTATAACGTAATAAGTTAATGACAATTTGTCATTGCATGTCCATGTATTGAGCGTGTTGGGTAAACACTGAATGCATAGGGCATATTTTTTGAGGCACGGAAAGCCGCTGTCCCTCCCACTTATCTCTACCACCCCCTTCTCTCTTTTTCTGTATGTGTGAATTGCAACCCCCAACCTGTAGCAATTTCTCTCTCTCTCTCTCTCTCATATCTCACCGTGCCCGGCCTGGGCCTGTCAGATGGGTAGGGGGTCCCGGCCCGACCCGGCTTGGGCCCGCGGCTCGGGCAGAGAATCTAAGCTCTAGCACTAATGGAGCAGAGCGTGTGTTGCGTTCAGGTGTTGTCAGGTAAATAACAAATTCCGGCACTTGAATAGGCCATAGCACAACACAGCAGCATGTCAAGTTGGCCGAACCTGAGCAAAATACTGTGAAGTACCGTGAAACCGATATCATTTTTTCTTAAAACCGTGATATGGACATTTTGCCATACCATCCAGCCCTAGTACTCAGTACTCTGATAATACTCAGTAGGCAGTACTCAGTACTTTGATATCACTCAGTTGTCAGTAGGCAGTACTCTGATAATATTCAGTCAGTAGGGAGTACTCAGTACTCTGATAATACTCAGTAGTCAGTAGGCAGTACTCTCATAGTACTCAGTAGTCAGTAGGCAGTACTCTCATAGTACTCAGTAGTCAGTAGGGAGTACTCAGTACTCTGATAATACTCAGTAGTCAGTAGGCAGTACTCTCATAGTGCTCAGTAGTCAGTAGGGAGTACTCAGTACTCTGATAATACTCAGTAGTCAGTAAGCAGTACTCAGTAGGCAGTACCTTGATGGTAGTGGGTGGAGCCGGCGGATGACTTCCACAGGTCCAGCTTGTTGTGGAGGATCACGTTACCGACCACATCGGGTCGGCTGGCACCAGATGACCAGGCGGTCCGACCGCTGCCAGCTGCAACACATAAACAGGAAGTTAAGAGGGAACATGAAGATCTTTCCAGGACTTTCCAGGACTTGTTGAAGGAGTTCCAGGACTGGTCGCACCTGTGTTAGACAGGCTGAGGATGCTGGATGGGTGTCTCTGTCTGGGGGGCTGGAAGTCGCATATCCAGCCTCTGAAGTCCCTCTTGATGTCTTCGGTGTCATAGTACCAGTGGACCGGCATGGACATGGAGTCGGCCGCAGACATCCCCCACAATGCATCGCTCACTGCCCGCCGCACCTGAGCCATCTCACCTGAGGAGGAAGGAGGAAACTCAATTTAAGACATTTGATAAAAGAAAAAACAAAACAAAGGTCATTTCTTGTGTAAAGGTGTTTATGTTCCGTACCTGTTACCTGTTGCAGCAGCTCTGTGTCTGAATCAACTTCAAACTTACATAACTTTATTACCACACTGTTACAAAATCACACCGGAAGTGGCTAACGCTCTCATGCTAACATCAACAAACAGCTGTTTGCGGGCTCGAGCTCTCCTGTTCTATAATCTGTTTCCTGACATGTGTCCGGACATGTTAGTGTTCATATAAAGTCATGATGTGTTCGGTAAGACGTTACAGAAGCGATAAACAGCTTCAAGTTTGTAACCGGTGCTGTTGTACGGTGGTCGATGTGGGACAGTTAAAAAGCGAAGCGTTTTTGTCGGATAATTTTGGTCCCAGAGTGAAGACTGTCAGGCTGTTATACTGCCGTCAACAAACCATTACTGTCAAAAAAATTATTATTATTGGGTTTGTGCTCACTTTATTATTCAAAGCAGTGATCTCTGTGGTTCAGGTGAGGACGTATTAAGAAAATCAGACGTAAAATCTGCCTGCAAAACTAAAATCAGGGCACAATTTCATACTGTTACTTTTTACGGCGGCCTCTGAGGACCAATATTCGCGGACAATGTAAATCAGTGACAATGCGAACATGAAAAACCCGCGCCGGTAGATCATGTTTCAAACTTTACCGTTAAATTTATGGATAGATGATAAATTAATAAAGTAACTGTTAGGTTGTCGTTAATGTTAACGGTTGGTGGTGTGTTTCCGGTCGTTAACACGTGAGGAGGCTAACGGCTCCGTTTGTTTTTAGCGAGCAGGCTAACAGAGCTAGCATAGTGCTAGCAGGCTGCTTACTGATGGAGATGGAAGAGGAACCGTTAAATCTTCAGGACGTCGGTAAGAAGTCCCGGTTCAACGGTTTCATCCTCTAACTGTGTGACGGTTCACTATCTGTGTGACAGGATGAATTCATGCAGCAGCAGTTTGATCAGTTATAAAGCGTGTTAGCATCATCTCACCGGAGTGTTAGCTCCCATGTGTTGTTAAAGCCACTGTGAGACTGTGTCTAAAGTCATCTGTGGAGCCTGTAACGTTAAATTAATTTATTATTGATATATTAATTTATTATTAAGAATATTAATTCAGGTCAGATAATGACACTGAAGGTTATCTATTCCTTTAATGTAGAGCAGCTGGTCTGATGGAGCACAGATGTAATGATGTGTGTGGTGACAGTTAGGGACTGTTCTTTACCCAGGACCCTCCTCCGTAAGACACCTTCTTACATTCTATAAAACTTTGATATTTGAAAGTTAAGTCTCAGTTTTTCACTCTTGTTTTTCAGGCACATTTTAAATGAAACAGAATAAAGTGATTCTGATGAAATGTCTGAGTTTTTATTTTATTTCTTTTTTTTTTTTTTTTTTACAAAGGTGTTCGTTGCACATGATGTGTCCAAGGACCGCGGGAAATTTGAAAACCCATGTTTTGTCTTTGCAGTTTCTGAATGTGATTGTGTAATTAATTATTTAAAAAGTTGCCACTATTTTAACAAAAAAGAAAAGAGAGGGATAAACAAACCACCAAGAAATGTTAAAGGAAAAAAAAAATCAAAACATTTTAAAGAAATAAAAAACCCACAAAGAGCTTTAAAGACAACATGACCCAAACCTGAGATGGGTCTGCAAGGCAAAACTCTCTAGGGAAACACACAAAAAAGAAAACAGTCAAGATTTTAAACTTTTCATTTAAAAAATACCAGAAATTTTTCAAGAAAAGAAATTTGTCATGAATTCCAAAACTAATCAAAAACAATCACCAATATCTTTTAGAGAAACACTGCTTTTTTGTTCTCTAAAAAAATGGTGGTAAAATGAGTATATGAATTCAACCATTTAAAGTTATAAGCCCCGCCCCTCAGCCAGAATAGATAAACAACAGTCCCTAAAGAGGACATGTGTCCTGTTGTGTTTCAGAGCGGGCCCGAGCGTTCTGGTGTGAGGAGGACGTGGACCAGGTGTTCCACGGAGTCTACGAGTACCTGGATCACCTGAAGAGGGTCCTCAAGAAGAACACAGCCACTGACAAAGGTAGGACAGACACATGGAGACTCACTGAGGGAACACAGGACACATGGAGACACACTGAGGGAACACAGGACACACTGAGACACACTGAGGGGACACAGGACACACTGAGACACACTGAGGGAACACAGGACACGCGGAGACACACTGAGGGAACACAGGACACGCGGAGACACACTGAGGGAACACAGGACACATGGAGACACACTGAGGGGACACAGGACACACTGAGACACACTGAGGGGACACAGGACACACTGAGACACACTGAGGGAACACAGGACACATGGAGACACACTGAGGGGACACAGGACACACTGAGACACACTGAGGGGACACAGGACACACTGAGACACACTGAGGGAACACAGGACACATGGAGACACACTGAGGGAACACAGGACACACTGAGACACACTGAGGGAACACAGGACACGCGGAGACACACTGAGGGAACACAAGACACGCGGAGACACACTGAGGGAACACAGGACACACTGAGGGAACACAGGACACATGGAGACACTGAGGGAACACAGGACACGCAGAGACACACTGAGGGAACACAGGACACACTGAGGGAACACAGGACACATGGAGACACTGAGGGAACACAGGACATGCAGAGACACACAGAGGGAACACAGGACACACTGAGGGAACACAGGACACATGGAGACACACTGAGGGAACACAGGACACACGGAGACACACTGGGGAACACAGGACACATGGAGACACACTGAGGGAACACAGGACACACTGAGGGAACACAGGACACGCGGAGACACACTGAGGGAACACAGGACACGCAGAGACACACTGAGGGAACACAGGACACATGGAGACACACTGAAGGAACACAGGACACGCGGAGACACACTGGGGAACACAGGACACATGGAGACACACTGAGGGAACACAGGACACACTGAGGGAACACAGGACACGCGGAGACACACTGAGGGAACACAGGACACACTGAGGGAACACAGGACACATGGAGACACTGAGGGAACACAGGACACGCAGAGACACACTGAGGGAACACAGGACACATGGAGACACACTGAGGGAACACAGGACACGCGGAGACACACTGAGGGAACACAGGACACACTGAGGGAACACAGGACACATGGAGACACACTGAGGGAACACAGGACACGTGGAGACACACTGAGGGAACACAGGACACGCGGAGACACACTGAGGGAACACAGGACACATGGAGACACACTAAGGGAACACAGGAGGGAACACATTACACACTGAGGGAATACAGGACACAGAGAGAACCACTGAGGGAACACAGGACACACTGAGGGAACACAGGACACATAGAGAACCACTGAGGGAACACAGGACACATGGAGACTCACTGAGGGAACACAGGACACATGGAGACACACTGAGGGAACACAGGACACACTGAGACACACTGACGGGACATAGGACACACTGAGACACACTGAGGGAACACAGGACACACTGAGGGAACACAGGACACGCGGAGACACAGTGAGGGAACACAGGACACACTGAGGGAACACAGGACACATGGAGACACTGAGGGAACACAGGACACGCAGAGACACACTGAGGGAACACAGGACACATGGAGACACACTGAGGGAACACAGGACACGCGGAGACACACTGGGGAACACAGGACACATGGAGACACACTGAGGGAACACAGGACACATGGAGACACACTGAGGGAACACAGGACACGCGGAGACACACTGAGGGAACACAGGACACACTGAGGGAACACAGGACACGCAGAGACACACTGAGGGAACACAGGACACATGGAGACACACTGAGGGAACACAGGACACGCGGAGACACACTGAGGGAACATAGGACACATGGAGACACACTGAGGGAACACAGGACACACTGAGGGAACACAGGACATGCGGAGACACACTGAGGGAACACAGGACACACTGAGGGAACACAGGACACATGGAGACACACTGAGGGAACACAGGACACACTGAGGGAACACAGGACATGCGGAGACACACTGAGGGAACACAGGACACACTGAGGGAACACAGGACACGCGGAGACACACTGAGGGAACACAGGACACGCGGAGACACACTGAGGGAACACAGGACACACTGAGGGAACACAGGACACATGGAGACACTGAGGGAACACAGGACACGCAGAGACACACTGAGGGAACACAGGACACACTGAGGGAACACAGGACACATGGAGACACTGAGGGAACACAGGACACGCAGAGACACACTGAGGGAACACAGGACACACTGAGACACACTGAGGGAACACAGGACACATAGAGAACAACTGAAGGAACACAGGGCACACTGAGGGAACACAGGACACACTGAGGGAACACAGGACACATAGAGAACCACTGAGGGAACGCAGGACACATTGAGGGAACACAGGACACATAGAGAACCACTGAAGGAACACAGGACACACAGAGACACACTGAGGGAACACAGGACACATAGAGAACCACTGAGGGAACACAGGACACACTGAGAGAACACAGGACACATAGAGAACCACTGAAGGAACACAGGACACACAGAGACACACTGAGAGAACACAGGACACATAGAGAACCACTGAAGGAACACAGGACACACAGAGACACACTGAGGGAACACAGGACACATAGAGAACCACTGAGGGAACACGGGACACACTGAGGGAACACAGGACACATAGAGAACCACTGAAGGAACACAGGACACACAGGGCACACTGAGGGAACACAGGACACATAGAGAACCACTAAGGGAACACAGGACACACTGAGGGGACACAGGACACATAGAGAACCACTGAAGGAACACAGGACACACAGAGACACACTGAGGGAACACAGGACACATAGAGAACCACTGAGGGAACACGGGACACACTGAGGGAACACAGGACACACTGAGGGAACACAGGACACATAGAGAACCACTGAGGGAACACAGGACACACGGAGACATACTGAGGGAACACAGGACACATAGAGAACCACTGAGGGAACACAGGACACACGGACACACACTGAGGGAACACAGGACACATAGAGAACCACTGAGGGAACACAGGACACATTGAGGGAACACAGGACACACTGAGGGAACACAGGACACATAGAGAACCACTGAGGGAACACAGAACACATTGAGGGAACACAGGACACATAGAGAACCACTGAAGGAACACAGGACACACTGAGGGAACACAGGACACATAGAGAACCACTGAGGGAACACAGGACACATTGAGGGAACACAGGACACATAGAGAACCACTGAAGGAACACAGGACACACAGAGACACACTGAGGGAACACAGGACACACAGAGACACACTGAAGGAACACAGGACACACAGAGACACACTGAGGGAACACAGGACACACAGAGACACACTGAAGGAACACAGGACACACAGAGACACACTGAAGGAACACAGGACACACAGAGACACACTGAGGGAACACAGGACACACAGAGACACACTGAGGGAACACAGGACACATAGAGAACCACTGAGGGAACACAGGACACATTGAGGGAACACAGGACACATTGAGGGAACACAGGACACACAGAGACACACTGAAGGAACACAGGACACACAGAGACACACTGAGGGAACACAGGACACACAGAGACACACTGAAGGAACACAGGACACACAGAGACACACTGAGGGAACACAGGACACATAGAGAACCACTGAGGGAACACAGGACACATTGAGGGAACACAGGACACATAGAGAACCACTGAAGGAACACAGGACACACTGAGGGAACACAGGACACATAGAGAACCACTGAGGGAACACAGGACACATTGAGGGAACACAGGACACATAGAGAACCACTGAAGGAACACAGGACACACTGAGGGAACACAGGACACATTGAGGGAACACAGGACACATAGAGAACCACTGAGGGAACACAGGACACATTGAGGGAACACAGGACACATAGAGAACCACTGAAGGAACACAGGACACATAGAGAACCACTGAAGGAACACAGGACACACGGAGACACACTGAGGGAACACAGGACACATACAGAACCACTGAAGGAACACAGGACACGCGGAGACACACTGAGGGAACACAGGACACACTGAGGGAACACAGGACACATACAGAACCACTGAAGGAACACAGGACACACTGAGAGACAGTCTGTCCTCATGTCTTCTTGTCTGTGTGTCTGTCAGAGTATGTCCAGGGCCTGAAGCTGCTGGAGTGTCTCAACTGTCCTCCAATGTCCTCTCAGGACTCATCTGTGGTCCAAGTGGTCATCGGCTCAGGTACACACACACTCCACTTGCTACTGAACCTGTAAACTTCCTGTCCACAGACTCTTATTGTGACAGTGTCTTCCTGTCTCCTCTAGGTGAGCTACTGCCTGCAGACTTCACCCACCACAGCTCCTCCTCCTCCACCTGCACCTCCCCTGCCCCCCCCTCTGTCTCTACAGCTCCACCCACAGGACGGGAGGAGCTACTGCCTCCACTGACCCCCATCCACCTGCAGTACCTGCTCCACCCCTGCTCCCAGGTAACACACAATATACACACTGTGCTACACACTACTACACACTGACCCCCATCCACCTGCAGTACCTGCTCCACCCCTGCTCCCAGGTAACACACAATATACACACTGTGCTACACACTACTACACACTGACCCCCATCCACCTGCAGTACCTGCTCCACCCCTGCTCCTAGGTAACACACAATATACACACTGTGCTACACACTGTGTTGTGATACACTGTGTTGTGTTGTGTTGTGTTGTGTCGTTGCAGTCGTGCCTGCCCAGTCTACCCAGCATGCCTCAGTGCACCCCTGCGTTCTGGGGTCAGAACCCCCTGAAGGTTCCGCTGCTCTGTGGCTTTAAGAGGCTGAGCGCCATGCCCATGATGTCATCGAGGGTGGACAGCGAGGGGGCAGAGCTCACTGTCTGTGAGGACATGGACAAAGACGTGGAAGACTGGGACGTCGTTTACAAAGCCCCATGTGGACAGAGCCTCCGTAACCATGACGACGTGATGCGTTTCCTGTTGGCCACAGAGAGCTACGACATCCTGCAGGTTGGTTACGATGTGTTCAGGGACTGCAGGAAAAGTAGCATACAGTATCATGTGACTCTAAATCTTCCACAGGTGGACTTCTTCACCTTCAACCCGTCCGTCCGGTTGGACCCGCCCCCGCCGGCGGGACCCCAGCGGCCAGAGATGGACTTGAGCCGGGGGGCGGAGCCTACGCCGGTGCAGCTGTGCGTCAGGGACGGCAGCGCCCGGCCGTCAGACTTCCGTTACAGGAAGGACCGCTGGCCACACGGCTGCTTCCTGACCCGCAGCCCGGCGCTGTTCGACGTCTGCTGCGACTGCACCGATGGCTGCAGCGACGCTCAGCGCTGCGCCTGTGTGGCCATGACCAGAGGAGGGCGGAGCTACAGCCACCACAGGCTGACAGAGCCTGTACCGTCAGGGTAAGACATGAATCAGTGTGTATGGTGACAGGAAGTGGTGGCAGACTGTCCACATCCTTCTGACCACTTCCTGTCTGATCATTGTCAGCGTGTACGAGTGCGGCCCGTGGTGCGGCTGCGTTCGGGCTCGTTGTCAGAACCGGCTGGTCCAGAGGGGGATCAAAGTCCGCCTCCAGGTCTTCCAGACCGACAGGTGTGGCTGGGGCGTCCGTTGCCGTGACGACCTGGACCGTGGCACATTTGTGTGCATGTACGCAGGTGAGGCACCGTCGATGTTGTTCATGTAAACGTTCTTGTCATCAGCTGTGAGGTCACGATAACATGTGTCCAGGTGTGATGCTGCGGAGGGTACAGAGTCCCGCTGAGGCTCCGCCCCCGAAGCTGACGAGGGCAGACCTTCCCTCAGACGACGAGGTGGAGGTTGTCACTGAGTGGCTCGCTCCGCCCGTGCTGGAGAGTCGGAGCAACCTGCTGGAGCAGCCTATGTCCACGCCCACCTCGCCACCCCTGCATGTCCCCGTCATCCAGAGACCCGCCGACACCGCTGCTGCCGCCAGTACGCCACAGGACAGAGACAAGGTGAGACAGGAAACAGTTACATCATCACACAGACACTCTGACTTCCTGTCTAATATGCTCCACTCTGCTTACAGACGGTGTTGGTCGGAGCACCGCCGCCGCTGTCTCCATCAGTGGGGGAGTCAGGTGGCCACTCTCCAGGTCAGGACAACAACGTCGCCATGACACCCGCCTGTCCCCAGGGGGTGGCACCGCAAGTCCACAGTGTGAACGGCACCGAGAGCCACAAGAGTCTGAAGAGAGCCATGAAGGTGGACGACATCTACGTCCTGGACGCCAGCAAGGAGGGGAACGTCAGCCGCTTCATCAACGTAAGTCCAAAGTGATACGGTGCTATGAAGGTTAACAGCGTTTATGAAGCTGACGCCATGTAAAGATGGCCGCCAGCCGCTTCATCAACGTAAGTCCAAAGTGATACGGTGCTGTGAAGGTTAACAGCGTTTATGAAGCTGACGCCGTGTAAAGATGGCCGCCAGCCGCTTCATCAACGTAAGTCCAAAGTGATACGGTGCTGTGAAGGTTAACAGCGTTTATGAAGCTGACGCCATGTAAAGATGGCCGCCAGCCGCTTCGTCAGCGTAATTCCAGTCCGTAAGTGAGTTTATGAATTTCAAAATAAGAATAATTTCTTGTAATATTGTTTGTTTTTTTCATTATTTTATTTTTATCATAATTTTATTCTGAAATATTGAGATTTATTTTTGTTATTCTGTCATTCCGACTGTTGTAAAAATCAAATCTCATATTCAGCATCTGAACCTTTGACCTGAACTGTGTCGCCATAGAAACGAGTCAACGTGGCGTCACAGTGAAGGTGATGTCACCACTGAGTCTGACCTTTGACCTTGTCTTGGCCCCCTGCAGCACAGCTGTCAGCCCAACCTGTTCATCCAGAACATCTTCACCGACTGTCACGACCCCGCCTTCCCCGTCATCGCCTTCTTCACCAGCAGGTGAGGAAGAGGAGGGTCAGACGCAGCTCGTCACGGCCATGATGATGATGATGATGATGATGATGATGTAATAACGGCCTGTCCTCTGTGTTTCAGGGCAGTGAAGGCCGGTACGGAGCTGACCTGGAACTACTCCGCCGACACTCAGAGCAAACGGGAAGTGGTGTGTCTGTGCGGTAGCGACGGTTGTCGGGGTCAGTTTACGATGGAGGAGCATCTGTGTGACGTGTGTGAGGACGAAGGTGAAACACAGTGACAGGATATGATGTCATCATCTCAAATCTTCTGTACTGTGTTTTTTTTTAACAATAAAAGACTTTTTTGATCAGCTTCACAGCCTTTTATTTTGGAAGGCTTTTGTTTTTTAATTTCAGAGTTCAAGGGAAAAGTTTCCTCATCCAAGCTTTTAGTTTGAAACTCCAGCGTAGGAATAGGAGGAGGACGTTCAGTAGTGACTGTGTTTTTTATTTTGAAACTCCAGTGTAGGAATAGGAGGAGGACGTTCAGTTGTTATGGTAGCTTTTATTTTGAAACTCCACTGTAGGATAGGAGGAGGACGTTCAGTTGTTACTGTATCTTTTATTTTGAAACTCCAGTGTAGGAATAGGAGGAGGACGTTCAGTTGTTACTGTATCTTTTATTTTGAAACTCCACTGTAGGAATAGGAGGAGGATGTTCAGTTGTTACTGTATCTTTTATTTTGAAATGTCATTGCTTTGTGACGAGGGAACCAGAGTGACAGTGACTTCAGAGAGACGTCGTCCCTGCAGGTTGGACCATGAACCTGTGAGTGAACTCTGACAATCAGAACCATAACTACATTAATATTAGTGAAATCATTTGGTTTAAACACTGAACTTTGTTTAAAATAAGAGTGTAAACTTCCTGAGGCTCCTCCCACCCCCTACAGGTGTAGAATGGTTCAGTCCACCCCCTGCACTTGGATTCATCTGTAAACATAACTAATGCCCAGGCACTGTTTAAACTGAATACTACCACTGATAATAATAATTATTATTCAATAAAATAATAATGATAACACCAATAATAAAATAATTCTAAAAATTAAATAATACTGATACTAATACGACTACTAATAATTGTTATTAGTGTTTTAAAAATAAAATAAAAAAGTACTTTAACTACTGCTACTAATATCAATAATAATCATAATAATAGTAATTATTATATAATCATAAAACAGTAAATTATACTTCTACTACTGGGGCATCCGTAGCATAGTGGATAGTGCAGGTGCCCCATGTACAGAGGCGAAAATTATACTTCTACTACTACTATTATGAATAAAACAATACATTGTAATTCTACTACTAATAAAAATAACGAAAATAATAACGATGATTTTGGTCACTCTATGATAAAGTTGTTCAGACTATTTAATCTTCAGTTTTAACTATTTTACTGCTTTTATTTTGAAATCCCTACACGATCGTCGAGCAAGAAGGACTTCCCGTTATATACCCGTCTTTGCGGCTCTTATTGTGCAAGTCCAAACCGGATCTCAGCCTGTTGTTTATAAGTCTTCCACCCCCGGAGTCTCACCGACTGTCCTCCTGATCTGAACCCGACCATGAGAGCTGTCCTGCGGGCTCCGTGTGTGCTCCTCCTCGGCCTCCTCTGGGCCTCCGTCCCCGGCTCCCGGGCCCGGATCCCGCCTCACGACCAGGTGGCCCGGGTCGCGCGCTTCGTGGCCCACCTGTGTGACTGGGCCTCCATGGCCACCATCTCCACTCACAAGCCGGTGGAGGGGCAGCCGTTCTCCAACACCTTCTCCGTGAGCGACGGGCCGGTGGGCTCCGGTACCGGGGTGCCCTACATGTACCTGACCCACATGGAGATCTCTGTGCAGGACCTGCAGGTAACTCAGTCCCCGGTGCTCCGTGGACTGAACAGGAAAAGGTTTAAAAGTAAAGAAATCAACTTCCTGTTTCAGAGCTCCGTTAACACATGATATAATATGTGTGTGTGTGTGTGTGGTGTCTCCATGTCTCTCTTATCTGTTAACACATGATATAACGTTAATGTAGTGTGTGTACTGTGTGTGTGTGTGTGTGTGTGTGTGCGGTGTCTCCATGTCTCTCTGATCTGCCACTCAAAACCTCTAGAGAGATTTATAGTGTTGTTGTTGTTGTTGTTGTTCAGCATGAGACATGTATGAAGGGTTGTGTAACGGAGGCTCTGCCGTGACTCAGCAGTTTGTTCTCACAGTGACTCAGCAAAAGTCATGTGACCTCAGAGTGTCTCAGCAGTTTGAGGTCCAATCACGAGTCAGACCAGAGGTCATGTGACCTCAAAGTGATGAGCACAGCAGAAAGACTCATGTGATGAGTGTGTGACTGAGGACAGTCTGAGAGACATCTTAATATGCCCTTAGAGACAGGACGGACATTTTGTCTTTTAGTTCCTCTGACTACAACACATAGTCCCGGTGTCCTCATGTGAGGACACAGGAGGGGACAGGACATACCTAGACAGTCAGTTCACCTGTCTGTCACCTCAGGTGTCTCTGTCTGTCCCCTCAGGTGTCTCTGTCTCTCAATTGTGTCTGTCCCCTCAGGTGTGTCTGTCCCTCTGGTGTCTCTGTCTCTCAGGTGTGTCTGTCTCTGTCCCTCAGGTGTCCCCCCAGGCGTCCCTGTCCATGTCCCTGGCTCAGACAGATTACTGCAAACAGCAGGGCTTTGACCCTCAGAGTCCACTCTGTGCTCACATCATCCTGTCTGGATCTGTCCTCCAGGTACACACACACACACACACACACACACACACACACACACCTGTCCAGGTGAGCAGTCACATGACCTCATCATTGACCCCGCCCCTTTCTTCTGTCCAGGTGAACGGGACGGAGGCGGAGTTTGCTAAGAAGTCTCTGTTCAGTCGACACCCGGAGATGATCGACTGGCCCTCTGACCACAACTGGTTTTTCGCCAAGTTCAACATCACACAGGTACGACACGTACGCCCAGTATAACCCAGTACGACCTGTACCACCCAGTACGACCAGTGGTGCAAAATACTACTACAGATAATACTGCTAATAATACGTCAGACCACAACTGGTTGTGACATCACGGTGTGATGAGCCAATAGGAGGCCAGGAAGTGATGTTAATGCCCCTCCCCTTCCACGTTCCAGGTGTGGGTGTTGGATTATTTTGGCGGGGTGAAGACCGTCACTCCGGAGGAATATTTCCAGGCCTCTCCGTACAGGAAGCACCACTGAGGCTACCAGCTGCTGGGGGTTGTAGTCCTATTTCTCTCTCTAGTTCTACTTCAACAGTAGAAGTATTTCCTGTCAGTCAGTCAGGTGTGGATCAGAGGTTATAAACATGTGATCGTGTGTGTGTTGTCATAAGAGTCCAGCTGCAGTGTTACAGTCTGACCATCAGGGGGAGCTGTAACACAACATGTTGTTCTTCTATCACATTAATAAAAAAAGTATTTCCGTGTGTTTGTGTTGTGGCTCAGTGCAGCTCCACTGACCGCACCATATATTCACTCTAAGATTTAACATGTTTGATGCAACAACAATGAAACAAAGTGCACTTTATACCTTTATAGATTTATTACTTTAAAGATCTTTGTCAGAGGAAACACAAATGATTCCATCTCCCATGAGTCTTAGCTCTGAGCAGGCTAAATGCTAACAGTGCTAACACTTTAAACCTTATATATTCAGGGTGGAGACATGTTTCTGTCTGATTCACATTTTTATCTTTAAATTCGAACAGAAAAACTTAAAAAATGTTTTTTAAAAACTCCTAAAAATCGGAGAGGGGCGGGGCTTCAGCTGACTTCAGGTGTTTGTTTGGTGCCTTTAAAATGATTTTATATTTCACTCTGATTTAACCCAATGAGACGTTTTTTTATCGACTCTGATTTTTGCTGTGAAATTATATTTTTAATAAAGTTTGTGCTAAAAAAAAACCCAAAATGGCTCCATCTCTTTTATTTTTGTAGCTTAAGTGAAACCAAATTTGAATCCACGGATAACACTGTGGAGAGGAAATGAGGGGGCGGGGCTCTGCCTACCTGTGGATGTTTGTGGAGAGAGGCTCCCAGATAATGACTCACCTGTGTTCAGGTGTGTCAGGAGGAGCACGCTGGTTCTGAGAGGGTACAAGAAGTAAAACCACAAGCTTTTCTTATATTTAGCTAAAGCTTGTGGTTATATTTCGCTAACAAAAGCACGCAGTTATGTTTAGCTAACAAAAGCACATGGTAATGTTTAGCTAAGAAAAGTCTGTGGTTATATTTAGCTAACAAAAGCACATGGTTATGTTTAGCTATCAAAAGCACGTGGTTATATTTAGCTAAGAAAAACATGCAGTTGTGTTTAGCTAACAAAAGCACGTGGTTATATTTAGCTAAGAAAAGTCTGTGGTTATATTTAGCTAACAAAAGCATGTGGTTATGTTTAGCTACCCAAAGCACATGGTTATATTTAGCTATCAAAAGCACGTGGTTATATTTAGCTAAGAAAAACACGCAGTTATGTTTAGCTAACAAAAACACGTGGTTATGTTTAGCTAACAAAAGCACGTGGTTATATTTAGCTAAGAAAAGTCTGTGGTTATATTTAGCTAAGACAAACATGCAGTTATGTTTAGCTAACAAAAGCACGTGGTTATGTTTAGCAAACCACAGCACGTGGTAATGTTTAGCTAAGAAAAGTCTGTGGCTATATTTAGCTAACAAAAGCACATGGTTATGTTTAGCTATCAAAAGCACGTGGTTATATTTAGCTAAGAAAAACATGCAGTTATGTTTAGCTAACAAAAGCACATGGTTATGTTTAGCAAACAAAAGCATGTGGTTATATTTAGCTAAGAAAAGTCTGTGGTTATATTTAGCTAACAAAAGCACGTGGTTATATTTAGCTAAGAAAAGTCTGTGGTTATATTTAGCTAACAAAAGCATGTGGTTATGTTTAGCTACCCAAAGCACATGGTTATATTTAGCTATAAAAAGCATGTGGTTATATTTAGCTAAGAAAAACATGCAGTTGTGTTTAGCTAACAAAAGCACGTGGTTATGTTTAGCAAACAAAAGCACGTGGTTATATTTAGCTAAGAAAAGTCTGTGGTTATATTTAGCTAACAAAAGCATGTGGTTATGTTTAGCTACCCAAAGCACATGGTTATATTTAGCTATCAAAAGCACGTGGTTATATTTAGCTAAGAAAAACACGCAGTTATGTTTAGCTAACAAAAACACGTGGTTATGTTTAGCTAACAAAAGCACGTGGTTATATTTAGCTAAGAAAAGCACATGGTTATGTTTAGCTATCAAAAGCACGTGGTTATATTTAGCTAAGAAAAGTCTGTGGTTATATTTAGCTAAGACAAACATGCAGTTATGTTTAGCTAACAAAAGCACGTGGTTATGTTTAGCAAACCACAGCACGTGGTTATGTTTAGCAAACCACAGCACGTGGTAATGTTTAGCTAAGAAAAGTCTGTGGTTATATTTAGCTAACAAAAGCACATGGTTATGTTTAGCTATCAAAAGCACGTGGTTATATTTAGCTAAGAAAAACATGCAGTTATGTTTAGCTAACAAAAGCACATGGTTATGTTTAGCAAACAAAAGCATGTGGTTATATTTAGCTAAGAAAAGTCTGGTTATATTTAGCTAACAAAAGCACGTGGTTATATTTAGCTAAGAAAAGTCTGTGGTTATATTTAGCTAACAAAAGCATGTGGTTATGTTTAGCTAACCAAAGCACATGGTTATATTTAGCTATAAAAAGCACGTGGTTATATTTAGCTAAGAAAAACAGGCAGTTATGTTTAGCTAACAAAAACACGTGGTTATGTTTAGCTAACAGAAGCACGTGGTTATATTTAGCTAAGAAAAGTCTGTAGTTGTATTTAGCTAACAAAAGCACGTGGTTATGTTTAGCTAACCAAAGCACGTGGTTATATTTAGCTAACAAAAGCACGTGGTTATATTTAGCTAAGAAAAACATGCAGTTATGTTTAGCTAACAAAAGCACGTGGTTATGTTTAGCAAACCACAGCACGTGGTTATATTTAGCTAACAAAAGCACGTGATTATATTTGGCTAACAAAAGCATGTGGTTATATATAGCCAACAAAAGCACGTGGTTATATTTAGCTAACAAAAGCACGTGGTTATGTTTAGCAAACCACAGCACGTGGTTATATTTAGCTAACAAAAGCACGTGGTTATATTCAGCCAACAAAAGCACGTGATTATATTTGGCTAACAAAAGCACGTGGTTATATTCAGCCAACAAAAGCACGTGGTTACATTTAGCTAACAAAAGCATGTGGTTATATTTAGCCAACAAAATCACGTGATTATATTTAGCTAAAAAAAGCACGTCGTTATATTCAGCCAACAAAAGCGCTCGGTTACATTCAGCTAACAAAAGCATGTTCAGCTAACAAAATCACATGATTATATTCAGCCAACAAAATCACATGATTATATTTAGCTAACAAAATCACATGATTATATTTAGCTAACAAAAGCATGTGGTTATATTTAGCCAACAAAAGCACATGATTATATTTAGCTAACAAAATCACATGATTATATTTAGCTAACAAAAGCATGTGGTTATATTTAGCCAACAAAAGCACATGATTATATTTAGCTAACAAAATCACATGATTATATTTAGCTAACAAAAGCATGTGGTTATATTTAGCCAACAAAAGCACATGATTATATTTAGCTAACAAAATCACATGATTATATTTAGCTAACAAAATCACATGATTATATTTAGCTAACAAAAGCATGTAGTTATATTTAGCCAACAAAATCACATGATTATATTTAGCTAACAAAAGCATGTGGTTATATTTAGCCAACAAAAGCACATGATTATATTTAGCCAACAAAAGCGCGTGGTTATATTTAGCTAACAAAATCACATGATTATATTTAGCCAACAAAAGCACATTATTATATTTAGCTAACAAAAGCACATGATTATATTTAGCTAACAAAAGCACATGATTATATTTAGCCAACAAAATCACATGATTATATTTAGCTAACAAAAGCATGTGGTTATATTCAGCCAACAAAAGCACATGGTTATATTCAACCAACAAAAGCACATGGTTATATTCAGCCAACAAAAGCACATGATTATATTTAGCCAACAAAATCACATGATTATATTTAGCCAACAAAATCACATGATTATATTTAGCTAACAAAAGCACATGGTTATATTTAGCCAACAAAAGCACATGGTTATATTCAGCCAGCAAAAGCACATGATTATATTTAGCCAACAAAAGCACATGGTTATATTCAGCCAACAAAATCACATGGTTATATTCAGCCAACAAAAGCACATGGTTATATTTAGCCAACAAAAGCACGATTATATTTAGCTAACAAAAGCACATGAGTATATTTAGCTAACAAAAGCATGTGGTTATATTTAGCTAACAAAAGTATGTGGTTATATTCAGCCAACAAAATCACATGATTATATTCAGCCAACAAAAGCACATGGTTATATTTAGCCAACAAAAGCACGTGATGATATTTAGCTAACAAAAGCACGTGGTTATATTTAGCCAACAAAATCACGTGATGATATTTAGCTAACAAAAGCATGTGGTTATATTTAGCCAACAAAATCACGTGATGATATTTAGCTAACAAAAGCACGTGGTTATATTCAGCCAACAGAATCATGTGATTATATTCAGCCAACAAAAGCACGTGGTTATATTCAGCCAACAAAATCACGTGATTATATTTAGCCAACAAAAGCACGTGGTTATATTCAGCCAACAGAATCACGTGATTATATTTAGCCAACAAAAGCACGTGGTTATATTCAGCCAACAGAATCACGTGATTATATTTAGCCAACAAAAGCACGTGGTTATATTCAGCCAACAGAATCACGTGGTTATATTTAGCCAACAAAATCACGTGGTTATATTCAGCCAACAAAATCACGTGATTATATTTAGCCAACAAAAGCACGTGGTTATATTTAGCCAACAAAATCACGTGATTATATTTAGCCAACAAAAGCACATGGTTATATTTAGCCAACAAAATCACGTGATTATATTTATCCAACAAAAGCACGTGGTTATATTCAGCCAACAAAATCACGTGATTATATTCAGCCAACAAAAGCACTCGGTTACATTCAGCCAACAAAAGCACGTGGTTATATTCAGCCAACAAAATCACGTGATTATATTCAGCCAACAAAAGCACTCGGTTACATTCAGCCAACAAAAGCACGTGGTTATATTCAGCCAACAAAATCACGTGATTATATTCAGCCAACAAAATCACGTGATTATATTTAGCCAACAAAAGCACGTGGTTATATTCAGCCAACAAAATCGCGTGATTATATTCAGCCAACAAAAGCACTCGGTTACATTCAGCCAACAAAAGCACGTGGTTATATTCAGCCAACAAAAGCGCGTGGTTATATTCAGCCAACAAAAGCACATGGTTATACACTGCCTGGCCAAAAAAAAGGTCGCCACCTGGATTTAACTAAGCAAATAGGTACGAGCCTCCTATTGGATAATTACTGCATGGGCGATTATCTTTCAGCTGGCAACAAGTTATTTAAGCCCAACTGGTGCAATGAGTTGCTTCTCATTTCCTAAACAACCATGTCGAAAGACACATCCCGTGGTCGTGGAAAAGATGTTAGTCTGTTTGAGAAGGGTCAAATCATTGGCATGCATCAAGCAGAGAAAACATCTAAGGAGATTGCAGAAACTACTAAAATTGGGTTAAGAACTGTCCAACGCATTATTAAAAACTGGAAGGATAGTGGGGACCCATCGTCTTCAAGGAAGAAATGTGGCCGGAAAAAAATCCTCAATGATCGTGATCGGCGATCACTTAAACGTTTGGTGAGATCAAATCGAAGAAAAACAACAGTAGAACTCAGGGCTATGTTTAATAGTGAAAGTAAGAGCATTTCCACACACACAATGCGAAGGGAACTCAAGGGATTGGGACTGAACAGCTGTGTAGCCTTAAGAAAACCACTGATCAGTGAGGCTAACTGGAAAAAAAGGCTTCAATTTGCTAGGGAGCATAAAGATTGGACTCTGGAGCAATGGAAGAAGGTCATGTGGTCTGATGAGTCCAGATTTACCCTGTTCCAGAGTGATGGGCGCATCAGGGTAAGAAGAGAGGCAGATGAAGTGATGCACCCATCATGCCTAGTGCCTACTGTACAAGCCTGTGGGGGCAGTGTTATGATCTGGGGTTGCTGCAGTTGGTCAGGTCTAGGTTCAGCAACAGTATGTGCTCAAAGAATGAGGTCAGCTGACTACCTGAATATACTGAATGACCAGGTTATTCCATCAATGGATTTTTTCTTCCCTGATGGCACGGGCATATTCCAAGATGACAATGCCAGGATTCATCGGGCTCAAATTGTGAAAGACTGGTTCAGGGAGCATGAGACATCATTTTCACACATGGATTGGCCACCACAGAGTCCAGACCTTAACCCCATTGAGAATCTTTGGGATGTGCTGGAGAAGGCTTTGCGCAGCGGTCAGACTCTACCATCATCAATGTAAGATCTTGGTGAAAAATTAATGCAACACTGGATGGAAATAAATCTTGTGACATTGCAGAAGCTTATCGAAACAATGCCACAGCGAATGTGTGCTGTAATCAAAGCTAAAGGCGGTCCAATGAAATATTAGAGTGTATGACCTTTTTTTTTGGTGGTGACTTTTTTTTTGGCCAGGCAGTGTATTTAGCCAGCAAAAACACGTGGTTATTTCGCCAACAAAAACACGTGATTATATTTAGCTAACAAAAGCACGTGGTTATTGATGGACTAAGAGTCTCATCCTACTCTCTAATGTGCTATGTGTGAGCTCAGTCCTGCGTGTTCTTTAATGAAGCAATAGGAGAAGATATTCGGTCTCAGTTAATGTAGTTTATTAAGCAGTAAAGGAATAAAATTACAGAGCTCTGGGTCTCAACTTCACGTCCCTGACGAACAACAAAGGTGTGTCAGTTCACGAAGTCTGACCTCCTGTCCTTTCCCTGACCCAGTATATTTGAGCGTAACAGAGTGTCATTGTGCACGCAAGGCGTTGTCCTCTTCTCATTGGCAGTTCCACTTCCTCCTTCACCACACCACGCCCCTGCCTCGTGTTAATCTGACTCCTTCCAGCTGGCGGTGGGGGCGTGGTTCCTGTTTTGAAAGACAAGAGAACAACACAACTCCCTACACGTCCTGTACCTTACTATCTGTATATCACTTTCTATTCTTTTTACCATATATGAAACTAATTATCTAAGCATTGCGGTATGTGCTCCTCAGACTTCATGTCTCTTCCTCTCCTGTACTTCTCCACTTCTGCAAAGCAAACACATTCAGATCAGCTGAAATCATCTCAGTATTCTCATTGTTCACACATCTAAAACTTATATAGTGAAACACAACTTATAGTAAAACACATAACATCATTCTATTCCCAACATTATTTAGCCAACAAAAGCATGTGGTTATATTCACCCAACAAAAGCACGTGGTTACATTTAGCTAACAAAAGCACGGTTCGCGCGCTTCGTGGCCCACCTGTGTGACTGGGCCTCCATGGCCACCATCTCCACTCACAAGCCGGTGGAGGGGCAGCCGTTCCCCAACACTTTCTCTGTGAGCGACGGGCCGGTGGGCTCCAGTACCGGGGTGCCCCACATGTGCCCTGATGTTCCCACACCAACACACACACACACACACACACACACACAACACTGCTGCACCAGCGTTGGTGCCGCTGCACCACCATGTCTAGTCTAACCTCTGTCACACTTACTTGGTGGTGTTGAACAGGTGTGGACTGAGATCATGTGACAGCCACAGCTGGACCTATTACCTAATGATGAGTTGCCTGAAGGTGATAGACAGGTAACCACATGTGACCACAGGTGATGGACAGGTGAACACAGGTAACCACAGGTGATGGACAGGTGAACACAGGTAAAGGCAGGTGACCACAGGTGATGGACAGGTGAACACAGGTAACCACAGCTGACCACAGGTGATGGACAGGTGAACACAGGTGAATACAAGTGACCACAGGTGATGGACAGGTGACCACAGGTAAAGGCAGGTGACCACAGATGATGGACAGGTGAACACAGGTAACCATAGATGAATACAAGTGACCACAGGTGATGGACAGGTGAACACAGGTAACCACAGGTGACCACAGGTAAAGGCAGGTGACCACAGGTAACCACAGGTGATGGACAGTTGAACACAGGTGATGGACAGGTGAACACAGGTAAAGGCAGGTGAACACAGGTTACCACAGGCAACTGACAGTTGAACACAGGTGAACACAGGTGATGGACAGGTGAACACAGGTAAAGGCAGGTGAACACGGGTGATGGACAGGTGAACACAGGTAACCACAGGTGATGGACAGGTGAACACAGGTAAAGGCAGGTGACCACAGGTGAACACAGGTAAAGGCAGGTGAACACAGGTGATGGACAGGTGAACACAGGTGACCATAGGTGAACACAGGTGAACACAGGTAAAGGCAGGTGACCACAGGTGATGGACAGGTGAACACAGGTGACCACAGGTGATGAACAGGTGGACACAGGTAAAGACAGGTGAACACAGGTGACCACAGGTGATGGACAGGTGGACACAGGTGATGGACAGGTGACCACAGGTAAAGACAGGTGAACACAGGTGCACGCAGCACTTTGCAGCACATCCCTGTTTTCTGTTCTTTAGACTGATCCGTCAACCTTGCACACAATCCAGTCCAATCTGTGACACAACCAAACGTGAGCATGACACTGTGTTCTGATCTGCGGTCCAGCAAACGATGTGGGTTTTGTTAATAATTGGCAAACTTTCTGGGGAAAACCTGGTCTTATTAGGAGAGACGGCATTCACCACACTTTGGATGGAGCTGCTCTCATTTCTAGGAACCTGGCAAATTTTATTAGTAATTTAAATCCCTGACAACCCAGAGTTGAGACCAGGACAGAGAGTTGCAGTCCTAAACGCCTCTCTGAGCTTCTAGTTCA
Organism: Epinephelus lanceolatus; assembly: GCF_041903045.1. Lineage (NCBI taxonomy): Eukaryota > Metazoa > Chordata > Actinopteri > Perciformes > Serranidae > Epinephelus > Epinephelus lanceolatus. The sequence continues at coordinate 150,337 of NC_135757.1, read as the reverse complement.
GTTACCCAGCCATAGTTTTCATAGTTTTATACAAACGGTGTCTGTCCCCCGACCACCTAAATTATTTAAATCTAAAATTAAACAAAGAGGAGTTGTGCATAACAACCTCATAAAAATTAAAACCTCTTCTGTGACAGAAAGACAAAACAGGAGAATTAAATGCGGACTGTTAAATATCAGGTCTCTATTGTCTAAAGCAGTGTTAGTAAACGAATTAATATCAGATAATCATATTGATTTACTCAGTCTCACTGAAACCTGGCTGTGTCAAGATGAATATGTTAGTCTAAATGAGTCCACTCCTCCCAGTCATAATAATACCCACATTCCTCGAGGCAGCGGCCGAGGAGGGGGAGTTGCAGCCATTTTTAACTCTAGTCTGTTAATCAGCCCTAAACCTAAACTAGATTATAATTCATTTGAAAGCCTCGTTCTTAGTCTTTTACATCCGACCTGGAAAACCTCGCAGCCACTTTTATTTGTTATAGTGTACCGTGCTCCTGGCCCATATTCTGAATTTGTATCTGAATTCTCAGAGTTTTTATCCAGTTTAGTTCTTAAATCAGATAAAGTTATTATTGTAGGCGATTTTAACATTCATGTCGACGTTGATAATGACTCCCTGGCTACCACGTTTATCTCATTAATAGACTCCATTGGCTTCAGTCAGGGTGTACATGAACCCACTCACTGTTTTAACCATACCCTCGATCTAGTTCTGACGTATGGAATTGAAATTGATAACCTAAAAGTCTTTCCACAGAATCCTTTGCTATCAGATCATTATCTGATTACTTTTGATTTCTTTTTACTCGATTACACGCCACTCAGCAACACTTACTATACTAGATGTTTATCAGATAGTGCTGTCGCAAAATTTAAGGAAAAGATTACTTCGTCGTTAAATTCAATACCAATACCTTCAATAACAGAGGTTTCCCGTGCCGACTTTAACCTCTCCCAAATTGATCATTTTGTTGATAGCGCCATAGGCTCGCTGCGAACAACGCTCGACTCTGTAGCTCCTCTTAAAAAGGAGTTAACAAAGCAAAGAAAGTTCGCTCCTTGGTATAACTCTCAAACCCGTAGGTTAAAACAAATATCGCGAAAATTTGAAAGGAATTGGCGATTAACCAAACTGGAAGAATCTCGTTTAATCTGGACAGACAGTCTCAAAACGTATAAGAGGGGCCTCCGCAATGCCAGAGCAAACTATTACTCAGCATTAATAGAAGAAAACAAGAACAACCCCAGGTTTCTTTTCAGCACTGTAGCCAGGCTGACTGAGAGTCAAAGCTCTATTGAGCCTTGTATTCCTTTAGCCCTTAGCAGTAATGATTTTATGAGCTTTTTTAATGACAAAATTCTAACTATTAAAGGCAAAATTCATGACCTCCTGTCCTCAGATAGTACCTATCTAACCTCAAACACAGCTGTAAGACCTAATATATATTTAGATTGCTTCTCCCCAATTTCTCTTCAAGAATTGACCGCGGTGATTTCTTCATCTAAATCATCAACGTGTCTCTTAGACCCCATCCCAACTAGGCTACTTAAGGAGGTCTTTCCTTTAGTTAACACTCATATATTAGATATGATCAATATATCCTTATTAACAGGCTATGTACCACAGTCTTTTAAGATAGCTGTAATTAAACCTCTACTAAAAAAGCCCACCCTGGATCCAGAGGTGTTAGCCAACTATAGACCAATATCTAATCTTCCCTTTATGTCAAAGATCCTTGAGAAAGTAGTCGCAGACCAGCTGTGTGATTTTCTCCATGATAATAATTTATTTGAGGAATTTCAGTCAGGATTTAGAGTGCATCATAGCACTGAGACAGCACTAGTTAAAATTACAAATGACCTTCTGATTGCTTCAGACAAAGGACTCGTCTCTGTTCTTGTTTTATTAGATCTTAGCGCGGCGTTTGACACAATTGACCATCAAATTCTACTGCAGAGACTGGATCACTTAATTGGCCTAAAAGGTTCAGCACTAAGCTGGTTCAAATCTTATTTATCTGATCGTTTTCAATTTGTTGACGTTCGTAATGAATCATCCTTACGTACCAAAGTTTGTTTTGGAGTTCCGCAAGGTTCTGTGCTCGGACCAATCCTATTTACTCTATATATGCTTCCTTTAGGTAACATCATTAGAAATCACTCTATAAATGTCCATTGTTATGCGGATGATACACAGTTGTATTTATCGATGAAGCCAGAAGAAAGTAATCAATTAATTAAACTCCATAACTGCCTTAAAGACATAAAAACCTGGATGAGCACCAATTTCCTGATGTTAAATTCAGACAAAACTGAAGTTATTGTTCTTGGCCCCAAACAACTCAGAGACTCTTTATCTGATGACATAGTTTCTCTAGATGGCATTGCTCTGGCCTCTACCACTACCGTAAGAAACCTCGGAGTAATATTTGATCAAGATTTGTCTTTTAATTCTCATTTAAAACAAACCTCACGGACTGCATTTTTTCATCTGCGTAATATTGTGAAAATTAGGCCTATCTTGACCAGAAAAGATGCAGAAAAATTGGTCCACGCTTTTGTTACCTCAAGGCTGGATTACTGTAACTCTCTATTATCAGGTAGCTCTAGTAAGTCCTGAAAAACTCTCCAGCTAATTCAGAATGCAGCAGCACGTATACTAACAGGAACTAAGAAACGAGATCATATTTCTCCTGTTTTAGCTTCTCTGCACTGGCTCCCTGTAAAATCCAGAATTGAATTTAAAATCCTACTGTTAACTTATAAAGCTCTAAATGGTCAAGCTCCGTCATATCTTAGAGAGCTCATAGTGCCATATTATCCCACCAGAACACTGCGCTCTGAGAACGCAGGGTTACTCGTGGTCCCTAAAGTCTCCAAAAGTAGATGAGGAGCCAGAGCCTTCAGCTATCAGGCTCCTCTCCTGTGGAATCATCTTCCTGTTACGGTCCGGGAGGCAGACACCGTCTCCACATTTAAGACTAGACTTAAGACTTTCCTCTTTGATAAAGCTTATAGTTAGGGCTGGGTCAGGCTTGGCCTGTACCAGCCCCTAGTTAGGCTGACTTAGGCCTAGTCTGCCGGAGGACCCCCCTATAATACACCGGGCTCTCTCTCTCTCTCTCTCTCTCTCTCTCTCGTATCCTATTACTGCGTCTTGCTAACTCGTCCATTCTGGATGTCACTAACTCGGCTTCTTCTCCGGAGCCTTTGTGCTCCACTGTCTCTCAGATTAACTCATATCACAGCGGTGCCTGGACAGCGTGATGTGTGTGGTTGTGCTGCTGCCGTGGTCCTGCCAGATGCCTCCTGCTGCTGCTGCCATCATTAGTCATTAGTCATACTTCTACTGTTATTATACACATATGATTATTGTCACACATGTATACTGCCAGATATTAATACATACTTTCAACATATTGTACCACAGTAGCCAGAACTATAACTATAATATTATTACTTTCATTAATGATGTTGTAAGCTACTGTCATTACCTGCATCTCTCTCTCTCTCTGTCTCTCTCTCTGTCTCATTGTGTCATATGGATTACTGTTAATTTATTATGCTGATCTGTTCTGTACGACATCTATTGCACGTCTGTCCGTCCTGGAAGAGGGATCCCTCCTCAGTTGCTCTTCCTGAGGTTTCTACCGTTTTTTTTTTCCCTGTTAAAGGGTTTTTTTGGGGGGAGTTTTTCCTGATCAGCTGTGAGGGTCATAAGGACAGAGGGATGTCGTATGCTGTAAAGCCCTGTGAGGCAAATTGTGATTTGTGATATTGGGCTTTATAAATAAAATTGATTGATTGAATTGATTGATTGACCATGTTTCTACATTTATAAACCTTTAATATTACGACACAGTCTCCATGCTGTGATCAGATGTTCTGGTTCATATGCTTCAGTTAATTTAACTTCAGCCTGTTACAGATTCTACAGATATGAGACGTTAGAAGATTCTACAGGAAGTGACATCACAGTGAGCTCAAACACCGGCACTGTGTCTGTGTGACAGAGTTTAAATCAGTTTATTTAACAGGTTAAAATCATAAATCTGTCTTAGAGGACATTTTGTCTTTGTCCTCTGGTCTGTCAGATCTCACCCTGAGGTCAGACGACAGATATAAACGTGTAAGAAAACACAGAGTTGAGATGTGATGTGTGGGAGTCGACAGAGCGTGTCACCTGCCATACAGCAGCTCCTCACCACTTCCTGTTCCACTTACAGATGACACCAGAAGAAGAAGAAGACGAGCGTTTGGTTCAGTTGACTGAAAATGGAGCTCCAGACGTGGACGTGTGTCCTCCTGCTGCTACTTGCCGCCACTGTACCTCTGGCAGGTAGGACGACTCAAATGGTGTATAACCTTGTGTTAAAGATTCAAAGATGTCTCCACTTCCTGTCTCACTGCTTCACCTCCAACTTTAGTTATGAAACCTTTGAAATTAAGTTTATCACAAACAGGAAGAAAAATTAAATTTAAATACGACTCATTATGTTTTAAATAACTTTATGGCGAGATGTTTAAGATAAATGCAGCTGCTGCTGAGACGGCGTGACTTCGTCCTGACACGTCTCTGAACATCACAGGAACTTTACCTGCTCTGAAAACATCACAAACATTAGTCTTAAAGTTAAGTTAATATATATTTAATAAGCTGTGTGAACTTTGATTAAAGGGGGGAAACTGCTCTGAGGTCTCAAACGATCGAAACAACAACGACAGCAGAGGTAGCAGGTTGGTGTCGGCCATGTTGGAGGATGGAGGATGGCGGCTGGCGTCTCAGCTCCAATCCGCTGCTGCTGCTGTCGTTAAACCTCCATCTGACTTTAAATCTTCAGACACATTTTTACTGACGGAACATGTTGACAAACCACAGACTGAGTGTTTCAGAAGTTTCAGACTCAAACTGTGTCAGAGGAAACGCCGCAGCCCGCCTTCGTTACCCAACGTTCAGCTGCTGTGATCTGCACTCAGTCAGCAAACACAATTTATTAATGGAACCAACAGAGGAAACTACTGGGTTTATTCTGTAGTTGCAGGGTTTATAGATTTAACTAAAGCATGTGACACCATGAAACCATGAGCCATGACATAGCACTGACAAAACTGTGTGAGACACAGGCAGCTGTTTGTGAGACATAACTGTGGGGTCCCACAGGGGTCAGTGTTGGGACCATAAATGATACGTGTGTATGGTGTCCAGGAAATTAAAATGAGTTTTATTGGCAGATGACATCAACGCTCTGTGTTTCCGCAGCAGCGTTTAAAGTGAAGTGATTTGTGGAACAAGCTGAGCACAGATTTTAATCAGTTTTTATTGTTGTCAGATATATAGACGAGGAGGAGGACAGGTTGTGTTATTGATTGTGTGGAGGTTCCTGCACTGGAAATAAACTGGGTTCATTACTGGTTTATTTAAACAGACTGGGGACGGTTTTACATCAGTTGTAAATAAACCTGTTGACATAGAACATGAGTTAAAAGAAGAAATGTCAGAACGAGGCAGCAACTCTTCAGATCACCTAAACATAACACCAACAAATCATTTCAGACATCGACTTCCACAGTTTGAAATATGACACAGACGTCACGCTGTGATCAATAAATCCGGGTATCAGAGCAGTGTGTGAGTGTTGATATGTTTCAGTGTGTCAGACGTCCTGAGTGCACCTGTGGATCCTCTGCGCGCTCTGTGCTGTTCATTATGAAACTAACACAGGCTCCGCCCCCTCTGTGACCTCATGAAGGACGTGATGACCCACCTGTATTTATAACAGATGTGAAGATAAATCCTGTCACATGTTACAGGCGTGTTTCTCAGACACATGTGCAACAGCTCAGTGTTCATCTCATATTTTATACATGTGTGTCACAAATTCAGTTTTGACTTTTAAACTCCTGTCAACGTTTGTTTACCTTTAAAACCTGATAAACATTAAAACAACATGTCAGATGAGCAGAGAAGCGTCAACAGCTACAGACATTAAAGTGTTTTTATTTACACAGAAATTAACAACAACAACAGTAATAATAACAATAATTTACAGAAACATTTTGTTCAGAGAAAATGTCCAGTGAAATATTAGAATAAGGGGATTTTTAAGGGGGTTTCAGGGATTTATCCCGTAAAATAAATAATGAGATTAAAGGCCATTAAGTGACTGAGAAACATCTCGAAACACCTTTAACCTGAGAGATAAGGGTCTTTATAAGGGTAAGTTTGAACTCTGTAAAGTGCAGTTCAGACCAAAGATCGGTGACAAGATTAAATGTTACAGAGAAACGTTACAACAGTGTTTTTACAATGTAATAGAACCTTACAGAGAAACGTTACAGCTGTGTTTTTACAACCTAACAGAAAGTTACAGCAATGTTTTTACCACGCAACAGAACGTTACAGAGAAACATTACAGCTGTGTTTTTACAGCATTACAGAACGTTGCAGAGAAATGTTACAGCGATGTTTATACAACGCTACAGAACATTACAGAGAAATGTTACAGCTGTGTTTTTACAACGTTCTGTAGCTTTGTATAAACATTGCTGCAACGTTTCTGTGTAACGTTCTGTAGCGTTGTATAAACACCGCTGTAACGTTTCTCTGTAACGTTCTGTTATGTGGTAAAAACATCGCTGCAACGTTTCTCTGTAACGTTCTGTAGTGTTGTATAAACATAGTTGTAACGTTTCTCTGTAACGTTCTGTAACGCTGTAAAAACACCGCTGTAACATTTCTCTGTAACGTTCTGTTATGTGGTAAAAACATTACTGCAACGTTTCTCTGTAACGTTCTGTTACGTGGTAAAAACACCGCTGTAACACTTCTCTGTAACGTTCTGTTACGTGGTAAAAACATTGCTGCAACGTTTCTCTGTAACGTTCTGTTACGTGGTAAAAACACCGCTGTAACATTTCTCTGTAACGTTCTGTTATGTGGTAAAAACATTGCTGCAACGTTTCTCTGTAACGTTCTGTTACGTGGTAAAAACACCGCTGTAACATTTCTCTGTAACGTTCTGTTATGTGGTAAAAACATTACTGCAACGTTTCTCTGTAACGTCCTGTTATGTGGTAAAAACACCGCTGTAACACTTCTCTGTAACGTTCTGTAATGTTACAGAGAAACGTTACAGCGGTGTTTTTAAACGTTACAGAACGTTACAGTTGTGTCCTGTTTAAACTCATTGTGAATCTTTATTTTGAATTCAAACTTGCAAAGATTAAAAGTTATGTTCAGTTTACATCAAACAGGAAGTGAATTTTCTCGTTATCGTGTTACCTGTAGAAGTTTGTACTCTACAGTGTTTTGTGTTGACTCACTTCATACGCACAAATGACATCATATGTGTGTTTATAATTGCTGGATCGATGAGTGAACTCCCACAGGTCAGCGTCATACGTTCCCAGAGTATGTCAATGCTGATTGGCTATCGTGGTGTGAATCAGTTGCTGAAGTTCAGCGCTCTCACGAATAACTTTAGGATGTGAAATCACGCTACTCGCTTTATACTTAAGTATTTTGTGTCATTTGCATCGCATCAGTCGCAGAGCTTGGTGGGTAATCGCAGTGTCGTCTGTGAACAGAGGAATCTTAGCTGGGTTTATAACAACAGGAACGGATCCCTGTGGGACACCGTACTTTACTGAAGGTGAAGCTGAGTATTATCTCATAACAACTGTTTCACTTCAACTTCTACAAATGGAGGGACAGAGGATGGACCACAGCCGCCCTGAGTGGGCTCCGATTCACATACCAAGACTTTCAGGTGCTCTGAAGGAGCGCCCTCAGAAAAGGAAATATACAGTGATAAAATTAGTTCTAAAAATAAATAAATAAGTAAATAAATAAGTGAATAAATAAATTAATAAGTAAGTAACTAAATAAACAAGTAAATAATAGTGGAAGTGAAGTGATACTTGAGTCTGACGCAGCTGTGATGACTCGACCACGAGCAGCGAGGCATCATCGGTTCAGGAAGCAGCTGTGTGGTTTGTCTTTAAAGCTGTGATCATGTGATCATGTGACCCGGGCTGCGGTCTGACTGAAACAAAAAGAGATGGTGGTTTTGGTCGTTGTCATGGAGACGAAAGCTGCTGCTGAACTCAGAACTGGTTCACACCTTGTTAAAGATTAATCATGTTCAGTCTGTTAGACTGTGAGTGTATCTGTCAACCCGCTGCGTCTGCGATAACAACCGAACACTGATGAGACGTGAAGCCCAGCGATTTAACCAGAGAGGAGGAGGAGGAGGAGGAGTCTGAGGTGGTGTCCTGGATTTGACTTCAGGTGTTTGACTCTGAAACCACTGACACAAACTGACACTTTTCTTAAACCTCCGTCAGCTGTTCACGATGATGATTTACCCTTAAAATGACCCTTAAATACATGTTTGGCAGAGAGGTGGGTAAAGTCTCAGTTGGGCCTTCTTGACCAGAGTAGCAGAGTTGACAGACCACTTGAGGTCCTCGCTGACGTGGAGGCTCAGGAATTCAAAGTTGGGCACCCTCTCCACCTCCTCTCCCCCTACTGTCAGTGGCAGGAGCTCATCCTGATGTTGTCTGAAGTCTGTAATTAGCTCCTTTGTCTTCTTGATGTTGAGAGACAGGTTGTTGTCTGCACATCACACAGTCAGTCTCTGCACCTCATCTCTGTAGGCGGCCTCACTGCCGTTTGAGATGAGCCTCACCACTGTTGTGTCGTCAGCGAACTTGATTATTGAGTTTGTGGGGTGAGCTGGTGCGCAGTCATACATGTAGAGGAGGGGACTCAGTACGCAGCCTTGTGGTGCGCCAGTGCTGAAGGTCAGGGTCGAAGAGTTGCGAGTGCCCAGTTTCACTGATTGTGAGCGGTCGCTGAGGAAGCCCTTAATCCACAGGCAGAGTTGGTTGCTGAGACCCAGGCCTCGCATATTTGTGACCAGCCTGCTGGGGACAAGGTGTTAAAAGCAGAACTGTAATGAACAAAGAGCGGCCCCAGAGAGGATCCCCCCTCAGTCCCTTCAGAGATCACTCTGAGGAGACTAACCTTTGGGTCTGCTGTGGGACACATTTTCTCCAGCACCTGACTGAACTGGGAGGAGCCCACTGAGCTGTTACTGTGGGGTCTGTAAATATTGTATAACTTTACATTTAACCGCTTGTCAGATATTATTCCAGAACCAGTCGTCACATGTTCCTCATTACAGGTGTCAGGGGATAAGAGTTCATTTATCTGTCAGCTGTAGTTTGTTCAGAGTATCTGAGAGGGATGAACTTTACTGATTACTTTTCTATCCTCAGTTTGTATTTCTGTGAGGAACCTGTTGAATCTGTTGAACTTAGTTTTTCAGTGTTTCCTTCTGTTGTTGTGGTAAATGTCTGAAGAGTTCAGATGTTGGGAAAATGACCTCCTGTCTCTTATTCGTTAAAATGATCTGTAGGATCTGATGTCAATAATTATGTTCGTGTTCAGACCATTTTTAAAGCGTGTGGCTTATATATAAAACTCTTATGACAGACTTTACTGGTCACTGATGAGATTTACTTTGGCAGGTCAAATATAGGTTTTTATGGTGACTCAGGTCCATGATCCCATCTGAGTATTTTATGGAGAAACATTTACAAAGGGTGATAAATACCTTCAGGGGTATCTGGCATCAGGCTGTTCTCTACATTAAGACGTTGTGTGTATGAAAAACACATTAAAATAACACGTTAAAAAGTATGTAAAAAAAAAACACGTCAAAATAACACATTAAAAAGCATGTAAAAAAAACCACATCAAAATAACACATTAAAAAGCATGTAAAAAAACATGTTAAAATAACACATTAAAAGCATGTAAAAAAAAACATGTTAAAATAACACATTAAAAAGCATGTAAAAAAAAACATGTTAAAATAACACATTAAAAAGCATGTAAAAAAACATGTTAAAATAACACATTAAAAAGCATGTAAAAAAACATGTTAAAATAACACATTAAAAAGCATGTAAAAAACATGTTAAAATAACATTAAAAAGCATGTAAAAAAAACACGTTAAAATAGCACATTAAAAAGCATTTTAAAAAACACGTTAAAAAGCATGTAAAAAAGTGAAAAAACACGTTAAAAACAAGTTTAAAAGCATGTAAAAAAACACGTTAAAATAACACATTAAAAAGCATTTAAAAAAACATGTTAAAATAACACATTAAAAAGCATGTAAAAAACATGTTAAAATAACATTAAAAAGCATGTAAAAAAACACGTTAAAATAGCACATTAAAAAGCATTTTAAAAAACACGTTAAAAAGCATGTAAAAAAGTGAAAAAACACGTTAAAAACAAGTTTAAAAGCATGTAAAAAAACAGGTTAAAAATAACACATTAAAAAGCATGTTAAAAAACACATTAAAATAACACATTAAAAAAGCATGTAAAAAACAAGTTAAAATAACACATTAAAAAGCATGTTAAAAAACACATTAAAATAACACATTAAAAAAGCATGTAAAAAAACACGTTAAAATAACACATTAAAAAGCATTTAAAAAAACATGTTAAAAAGCATGTAAAAAAACGTTAAAAACAAGTTAAAAAGTAAAAAAAAACACGTAAAAAACATTAAAAAGAATGTAAAAAAAACACGTTAAAAAACAAGTTAAAAAGCATGTAAAAAACACATTAAAAAGAATAAAAAAAACCACGTTAAAAAACAAGTTAAAAAACACGTTAAAAAACAAGTTAAAAAGCATGTAAAAAAACATGTTAAAAACAAGTTAAAAAGTAAAAAAGCATGTAAAAAACACATTAAAAAGCATGTAACAAAAACACGTTAAAAAGCATGTAAAAAAAACACGTTAAAAAACACATTAAAAAGCATGTAAAAAAACATGTTTAAAAACACATTAAAAAGCATAGTATACTGTGACTTTTGTTTCATGGTTTTTGAGGACATATTTTTATCCACCTTCTTCCTGAGGGCACAAATGTAGAAAGCATTTTAACAGGTTAGAGCATTCACACCGCATCTGTTCTACGCGCTGCTGGAGTTGTGCTGCTTTCACGAGCAAACTCGAAAATAGAGGAGATGCTGATTTTTTGCGAGCGAATGGTCACGGTATTCAACAAAACATCGACATCTACAGTGACCGAGAGAGGTCACAACAAACGCAAACTCGTGTTTAGTAGTAACACAAAGCAGACACAGACTACTTACCAATTTGTAGTTCTAAATATTACTTCTCCAAGCGTTGGAATAATCACTGGTGCGCGAACCTGTCCACCCTTTGGGTCTGAACTTATTTCTTCTTCTTTGGGGTTTATTGGAGATTTGCAAACACGGTGAACTACTGCCACCAACTGTTCAGGTGTGGTTTGTATTTTGACGGGACAGCAGTGGCTGCTGTACGACGCGTCTTTTGGTTTTGGTGTGAATACACGTGTGCTGCCGCTACGCTTGTGGACCCTTTTGCGGCCGCTACACGAACGCATCGCTTGCAGTGTAAATGAGGCCTTATGCTTTCAAACCACTACAGAAGCTATGTTTACCAAGTTTAGTGAAGGGACAGAATGTGCTTGCGTGTCTGCCAACGGGCTATGGCAAGAGTATTATATACCAAACTTGGCCAAAGTTAACCAATCTGCTGGCCGGAGATGGCGATTAGGGATTTGTTGTTTTGCAGCATGTTGTATTACACCTTGTATTCTTACGTTTGTCTGACACAAACAGCAACAGCTTTCTGTCATGATGAGGCAGATGCATCGTCGGCTCTGTGGCTCTTCTTTCTCCTGAGCGAGCTTCTGTAAACTCGCATGGACTGAGGAATGAATGACTGGACGTTATGGTAGGGTTGTGTATGGAGTCAAATACACCACAACACAAATAACATTCATGATGGTAAAACGTTACATTCTAACAAAATTAAATTTTTGGAGTCGATTGTTTATTAAACTTTTTTCGGTCATGATAAAGCTTTTTATTTATTCCACAGCTCCCGTGAAAAGTGTTTCCCTTCGGTTCTATTTACATGTAGCACCCAGTTCATGTGGATACTCACAACTCCCGCCCCCTTTCCGCAATTGGCTGTTCCAAACGAGCTATGTTTGAAAGAGAATGGAATTGGCTACGCCCATTTTCCACGAGTTGAGGCGTATTCCTCCAGACTAGTCCAAGCTAAATTTTTGTCTTCAGCAACTGTGTGTTGAACATGTGACTAGAACAAAAAGGGATTGTTCCTGTTGCCATGGTTACCATTGATATGAGAAATAAAACTACAATAGTTTGAATCAGAATTATCAGAAGAGAATGACACGTAGACTGACAGGTCTGTCACTCAGCGTCAGTACATCTTATCCCTGTCTTTCCCCGTCGGACACCATTCTCAACCTACATTAGAAAATAACTTTACAGTCTGAGTCGTCTCCACACTGGATGAGAAGAGACGGTTTAGTTCCTGTGGGTTCGGTTAAATAGAGTGACACATCATCAGCGTACGGAGATATCTTATGTTCTTCTTCTACTACAGTTGGTTCTCTTCAAAATGGCGGTGGTGTGTGTTAGTGCAGAGCGTGCTGGGACATGGGAGGGGAGTACGTCTTTAAAGTGTTTATAGAAGTCATTAATGAACCCGTCAGGTCCTGGACTTTACTATTTTTTAAACCACCAGCTGCAGGTGCACAGATAAAATAAAATAGAATAAATACTGTGGCATTAAAGACGTGCAGCAGCAGCAGCTGATTATTAGAGACACAGACATGTTTTTATTTTGTTAGTTTCATACAGGAAGTATTTGAGGCGTTGTTCAGAGCTAGTCATGAACACTGAGTTTCCTCTCGACCTGTTTGAAGTGGAAAAAAACCTCTGATGACACATTTCTGATCAAAAATTAAAAAGTCTGTTTACAGTAAATGTTCATTACTCAGTTTATTATCAGCTGTGATGTTTGAGTTTACTCAGAGAAACTCTGATCGACAGTGAACGTCACACGCCCTCACACACACCTCAGTCAGATCATCTACTCAAATACAAATGTACTTTACTGAGTATTTTAGACGGTGTGTTGGCATCACTCTGCAGCTGTAGGAAAAACAGCCAACATATACTGACATCACCCAGATGTGCCCATCACCAGGACGAGGACAAAACTAACCAGAGGTCAGCTCCTTATAAAGAGCTGGATTACCCTTAAATCACTATCTGAATTACTGTCACTCCAACTCTGTTTGTACACACTGTCACATTTCATACCATGTTACCGACTTTCTGCTCTCAATCTGTGACTTTATTTCCCTAAAATTACGAATTTAATCCCAGAAAATTTCAACTTTGTGGAATTACAACTTTATTCTTGAAATGTACGATTTTTATTTCTTTAACATTTTTTTAAACTAATCCTCAGTTGTTTAAAATTAAAGGTGTTAATCAAATGGTAAATTAAAGGGTTAATTCCTGTAAAGTGACTGGTTTACTGCAATGAACTTTGGGTTTCAGTCTCAGTGAGGTGGTGACAGTGTGTTTGAGGACATTAAAGGGTAAATTAATAACTTAAAGGGTAACTCAAAGGGTTAATCAAAGGGTAAATTAAAGGGTAATTTAAAGGGTAAATTCCTGTAAAGTGACTGGTTTACTGTGATGAACCCTGATTTTTCTGTCTGTGTGACCATGGTGACGGTCTGTAGGAAACTCAGTGAATAGAAACAGACTCTTGTTGAGTCATGAAGATTTTTTAACGTTCAGATTTCCGTTAACATTGAAACACTGACGCAGAGTTGTATTTTTACTGTGACTCAGTTTAATGATCATTTTTATTCAGCGCCAGTCGAAACAAACTGAATGCCTCACCTTCATTCAACACATTGTTATAATTATTTATATAACCTGTGATTTTACACAGATACAGATAAAAAAAACATTTTTATTCAGCATCAGTGGAAACAGAAACACTTCATCTACTCTCAACACCTCCACTTTGTTCACCACATCATTATAACACATATATAAACAACCAAATTAGATCAGCAGGTATCAGGAGCTTCTTAAGCTTCCTGTCAGAATAAATAACTGTTGTATTTTAACAGTGTTGAGGAAAATGTGCAGTAAAACCACCGATGATACTGCTGAGTGTGTGTGTATTAATCCAGAGACAGAACAGCAGCTTTAACAGCCTCATTTCAGAGCCATCAGTTCAATCAATCAATCAATCAATTTTATTTATAAAGCCCAATATCACAAATCACAATTTAGCTCACAGGGCTTTACGGCATACGACATCCCTCTGTCCTTATGACCCTCACAGCTGATCAGGAAAAACTCCCCCAAAAAAACCCTTTAACGGGGAAAAAAAAACGGTAGAAACCTCAGGAAGAGCAACTGAGGAGGGATCCCTCTTCCAGGACGGACAGACGTGCAATAGATGTCGTACAGAACAGATCAGCATAATAAATTAACAGTAATCCATATGACACAATGAGACAGAGAGAGAGAGAGACAGAGACAGAGACAGAGAGAGATGCAGGTAATAACAGTAGCTTACAACAACATTATTGAAAGTAATAATATTATAGTTATAGTTCTGGCTACTGTGGTACAATATGTTGAAAGTATGTATTAATATCTGACAGTATACATGTGTGACAATAGTCATATGTGTATAATAACAGTAGAAGTATGACTAATGACTAATGATGGCAGCAGCAGCAGGAGGCATCTGGCAGGACCACGGCAGCAGCACAACCACACACGTCACACTGTCCAGGCACCGCTGTGATATGAGTTAATCTGAGAGACAGTGGAGCACAAAGGCTCCGGAGAAGAAGCCGAGTTAGTGACATCCAGAATGGCCGAGTTAGCAAGATGCAGTAATAGGATACGAGAGAGAGAGAGCGAGAGAGAGAGAGAAGGTGCCCGGTGTATTATAGGAGGGTCCTCCGGCAGACTAGGCCTAAGTCAGCCTAACTAGGGGCTGGTACAGGGCAAGCCTGAGCCAGCCCTAACTATAAGCTTTATCAAAGAGGAAAGTCTTAAGTCTAGTCTTAAATGTGGAGACGGTGTCTGCCTCCCGGACCGTAACAGGAAGATGATTCCACAGGAAAGGAGCCTGATAGCTGAAGGCTCTGGCTCCTGATCTACTTTTGGAGACTTTAGGGACCACGAGTAACCCTGCGTTCTCAGAGCGCAGTGTTCTGGTGGGATAATATGGCACTATGAGCTCTCTAAGATATGACGGAGCTTGACCATTTAGAGCTTTATAAGTTAACAGTAGGATTTTAAATTCAATTCTGGATTTTACAGGGAGCCAGTGCAGACAAGCTAAAACAGGAGAAATATGATCTCGTTTCTTAGTTCCTGTTAGTACATGTGCTGCTGCATTCTGAATTAGCTGGAGAGTTTTTAAGGACTTACTAGAGCTACCTGATAATAGAGAGTTACAGTAATCCAGCCTAGAGGTAACAAAAGCGTGGACCAATTTTTCTGCATCTTTTCGGGTCAGGATAGGCCTAATTTTCACAATATTACGCAGATGAAAAAATGCAGTCCGTGAGGTTTGTTTTAAATGAGAATTAAAAGACAAATCTTGATCAAATATTACTCCGAGGTTTCTTACGGTAGTGCTAGAGGCCAGAGCAATGCCATCTAGAGAAACTATGTCATCAGATAACGAGTCTCTGAGTTGTTTGGGGCCAAGAACAATAACTTCAGTTTTGTCTGAATTTAACATCAGGAAATTGGTGCTCATCCAGGTTTTTATGTCTTTAAGGCAGTTATGAAGTTTAGTTAATTGATTACTTTCTTCTGGTTTCATAGATAAATACAACAGTGTATCATCCGCATAACAATGGAAATTTATAGAGTGATTTCTAATGATGTTACCTAAAGGAAGCATATTTAGAGTAAATAGGATTGGTCCGAGCACAGAACCTTGCGGAACTCCAAAACAAACTTTAGTACATAAGGATGATTCATTATGAACGTCAACAAACTGAAAACGATCAGATAAATAAGATTTAAACCAGCTTAGTGCAGAACCTTTTAGGCCAATTAAGTGATCCAGTCTCTGTAGCAGAATTTGATGGTCAATTGTGTCAAACGCCGCACTAAGATCTAATAAAACAAGTAAAGAGAAGAGTCCTTTGTCTGAAGCAATCAGAAGGTCATTTGTAATTTTAACTAGTGCTGTCTCAGTGCTATGATGCACTCTAAATCCTGACTGAAATTCCTCAAATAAATTATTATCCTGGAGAAAATCACACAGCTGGTCTACGACTACTTTCTCAAGGATCTTTGACATAAAGGGAAGATTAGATATTGGTCTATAGTTGGCTAACACCTCTGGATCCAGGGTGGGCTTTTTTAGGAGCGGTTTAATTACAGCTACCTTAAAAGACTGTGGTACATAGCCTGTTAATAAGGATATATTGATCATATCTAATATACACTGCCTGGCCAAAAAAAAAGTCGCCACCTGGATTTAACTAAGCAAATAGGTACGAGCCTCCTATTGGATAATTATTGCATGGGCGATTATCTTTCAGCTGGCAACAAGTTATTTAAGCCCAACTGGTGCAATGAGTTGCTTCTCATTTCCTAAACAACCATGTCGAAAGACACATCCCGTGGTCGTGGAAAAGATGTTAGTCTGTTTGAGAAGGGTCAAATCATTGGCATGCATCAAGCAGAGAAAACATCTAAGGAGATTGCAGAAACTACTAAAATTGGGTTAAGAACTGTCCAACGCATTATTAAAAACTGGAAGGATAGTGGGGACCCATCGTCTTCGAGGAAGAAATGTGGCCGGAAAAAAAAAATCCTCAATGATCGTGATCGGCGATCACTTAAATGTTTGGTGAGATCAAATCGAAGAAAAACAACAGTAGAACTCAGGGCTATGTTTAATAGTGAAAGTAAGAGCATTTCCACACGCACAATGCGAAGGGAACTCAAGGGATTGGGACTGAACAGCTGTGTAGCCTTAAGAAAACCACTGATCAGTGAGGCTAACTGGAAAAAAAGGCTTCAATTTGCTAGGGAGCATAAAGATTGGACTCTGGAGCAATGGAAGAAGGTCATGTGGTCTGATGAGTCCAGATTTACCCTGTTCCAGAGTGATGGGCGCATCAGGGTAAGAAGAGAGGCAGATGAAGTGATGCACCCATCATGCCTAGTGCCTACTGTACAAGCCTGTGGGGCAGTGTTATGATCTGGGGTTGCTGCAGTTGGTCAGGTCTAGGTTCAGCAACAGTATGTGCTCAAAGAATGAGGTCAGCTGACTACCTGAATATACTGAATGACCAGGTTATTCCATCAATGGATTTTTTCTTCCCTGATGGCACGGGCATATTCCAAGATGACAATGCCAGGATTCATCGGGCTCAAATTGTGAAAGACTGGTTCAGGGAGCATGAGACATCATTTTCACACATGGATTGGCCTCCACAGAGTCCAGACCTTAACCCCATTGAGAATCTTTGGGATGTGCTGGAGAAGGCTTTGCGCAGCGGTCAGACTCTACCATCATCAATGCAAGATCTTGGTGAAAAATTAATGCAACACTGGATGGAAATAAATCTTGTGACATTGCAGAAGCTTATCGAAACAATGCCACAGCGAATGCGTGCCGTAATCAAAGCTAAAGGCGGTCCAACGAAATATTGACCTTTTTTTTTGGTGGTGACTTTTTTTTTGGCCAGGCAGTGTATGAGTGTTAACTAAAGGAAAGACCTCCTTAAGTAGCCTAGTTGGGATGGGGTCTAAGAGACACGTTGATGATTTAGATGAAGAAATCACTGCGGTCAATTCTTGAAGAGAAATTGGGGAGAAGCAATCTAAATATATATTAGGTCTTACAGCTGTGTTTGAGGTTAGATAGGTACTATCTGAGGACAGGAGGTCATGAATTTTGCCTCTAATAGTTAGAATTTTGTCATTAAAAAAGCTCATAAAATCATTACTGCTAAGGGCTAAAGGAATACAAGGCTCAATAGAGCTTTGACTCTCAGTCAGCCTGGCTACAGTGCTGAAAAGAAACCTGGGGTTGTTCTTATTGTCTTCTATTAATGCTGAGTAATAGTTTGCTCTGGCATTGCGGAGGCCCCTCTTACACGTTTTGAGACTGTCTGTCCAGATTAAACGAGATTCTTCCAGTTTGGTTAATCGCCAATTCCTTTCAAATTTTCGCGATATTTGTTTTAACTTACGGGCTTGAGAGTTATACCAAGGAGCAAACTTTCTTTGCTTTGTTAACTTCTTTTTAAGAGGAGCTACAGAGTCAAGTGTTGTTCGCAGCGAGCCTACGGCACTATCGACAAGATAATCAATTCGGGAGAGGTTAAAGTCGGCACAGGAAACCTCTGTTACTGAAGGACTTGGTATTAAATTTAACGATGGAGTAATCATTTCCTTAAATTTTGTGACAGCACTATCTGATAAACATCTAGCATAGTAAGTGTTGCTGAGTGGCGTGTAATTGAGTAAAAAGAAATCAAAAGTAATCAGATAATGATCTGATAGCAAAGGATTCTGTGGAAAGACTGTTAGGTTATCAATTTCAATTCCATACGTCAGAACTAGATCGAGGGTATGGTTAAAACAGTGAGTGGGTTCATGTACACCCTGACTGAAGCCAATGGAGTCTATTAATGAGATAAACGCGGTAGCCAGGGAGTCATTATCAACGTCGACATGAATGTTAAAATCGCCTACAATAATAACTTTATCTGATTTAAGAACTAAACTGGATAAAAACTCTGAGAATTCAGATACAAATTCAGAATACGGGCCAGGAGCACGGTACACTATAACAAATAAAAGTGGCTGCGAGGTTTTCCAGGTCGGATGTAAAAGACTAAGAACGAGGCTTTCAAATGAATTATAATCTAGTTTAGGTTTAGGGCTGATTAACAGACTAGAGTTAAAAATGGCTGCAACTCCCCCTCCTCGGCCGCTGCCTCGAGGAATGTGGGTATTATTATGACTGGGAGGAGTGGATTCATTGAGACTGACATATTCATCTTGACACAGCCAGGTTTCTGTGAGACTGAGTAAATCAATATGATTATCTGATATTAATTCATTTACTAACACTGCTTTAGACGATAGAGACCTGATATTTAACAGTCCGCATTT
The DNA here is from genome assembly GCF_041903045.1 of Epinephelus lanceolatus. Lineage (NCBI taxonomy): Eukaryota > Metazoa > Chordata > Actinopteri > Perciformes > Serranidae > Epinephelus > Epinephelus lanceolatus. Next base: position 131,242 of record NC_135757.1, on the reverse strand, counting down.
AATTCTCCTGTTTTGTCTTTCTGTCACAGAAGAGGTTTTAATTTTTATGAGGTTGTTATGCACAACTCCTCTTTGTTTAATTTTAGATTTAAATAATTTAGGTGGTCGGGGGACAGACACCGTTTGTATAAAACTATTGCTGGGTAACTGAACTAGAAGCTCAGAGAGGCGTTTAGGACTGCGACTCTGAGTCCTGATCTCAACTCTGGGTTGTCAGGGATTTGATTTACTAATAAAAGTTTGCCAGGTTCCTAGAAATGAGAGCAGCTCCATCCAAAGTGGGATGAATGCCGTCTCTCCTAATAAGACCAGGTTTTCCCCAGAAAGTTTGCCAATTATTAACGAAACCCACATCGTTTGCTGGACACCACCTGGACAGCCAGCGATTAAATGATGACATGCGGCTAAACATGTCATCACTGGTCAGATTTGGGAGGGGTCCAGAGAAAACTATGGAGTGCGACATCGTTTTTGCATATTCACACATCGAGGCAATATTAATTTTAGTGACCTCCGATTGGTGTAACCGGGTGTCATTTCCGCCGACATGAATAACGATCTTACTGAATCTACGTTTAGCTTTAGCCAGCAGTTTTAAATTTGACTCAATGTCGCCTGCTCTGGCCCCAGGGATACATTTGACTATGGCTGCTGGTGTTGCTAACTTCACGTTTCTCAGAATAGAGCTACCAATGATCAGAGTTTTCTCCTCAGTGGGTGTTAAGCTAATGTAGCTAACAAGGCTAATAACATGCAAACAACAGCTAAGAGATTAGCAAGAAAGTCGTAAGAAGGAGGAGAGCTATAAGTGCTTAAACAGAGCTAGTGTGGGTTAAGACTTGAAGCAACTGAAGTGAGGAAAAAACAGAAAGCAAGCTGGTAGAGTTCGCTAGAGCAGTACAGAGACGCTGTCACAGAAACACCAGAAATGACACAACACGCTTACTGCAATACGTCAGCACTTTTCATACGCTGCCGTCTCAGTCAGGTCTCCACTGCAAAGAGACTGTTGATCTCAGCTGGACTCAGCTGTTTCAATTAGATCACTGAGTAACATATTTATATAGTAATACATTAATATATTTCCTCATTAAAACTTGTCTTTGTTTTCAGACTTTTTAAAGGAGGTTTTTAACAAAACTGTGGAACATAAAAAAAAAAAACACAAAAGAACCTGTTGCGTTGATCAGATTAAAGGACGACACCCACAGAGACACACACACAGTCCACTTCCTGTGAGCATGCCATGGCGACGACAGCTCAGTGAAGCTGATGTGATAATGTGAAGTTTGTTAAGGACGCTTCATTAATAAAAAAAAACTAAACACAGGAACTGGACGTCTTCCTCCCCGGATAAGCGGATGAAAATGGATGGAGGGATGGATGTAACTTTCGTTAGGTACCCAACTTTATGATTAGTATGTAGCTTTAAGTACATAACATGATGACATCGTTCGTCATGTGTGGCGCTAACTCATCATATCATACATCAGTAATCATCAGATGATATATTTTTATATTTCATGTTAAACATCTGAAGCTAAAAACAAAAAATAAAACCAGTGAAGAGAAATGAGTTTTAACTCTGTCAGTCCTGCCCACATGTTATTTTCCACATGTTCATGTCTGAGTCACACTGCGTCTGTGAAGAGTTTCTACTGTTTAATATCATTACAATTATATAAAAATAATTAAAGTGATGGTCATCTGTTTTATTAGTTATGAGTTCATGATTCAGACTCTACAAACTACATTACCCATGAGCCTCAGCTGACACTCAACATCACATTATTAAATATGGAACATGAAGCAGCTCTGTGATTGTATGTTCAGCAGTGAAATGCATCTAGGGAGTCGTATCTGACTTTGACGTTGAAATATTCTGACGCATCTTAAGTTTAGTTTTTTTCATAAACTGAATATTTAAAAAATAAAAAGATCCCCCCCTTTTCAAAATAAAAGCCTGTCCTTACTCCACAGAGGCGACAACGCTAGCCGACCCTCAGCTGTGCTACATCCTGGACGGTTTCCTGGGTCTGTACGGACTCATCATCACCGGCATGTTCATCAAGGAGAAGGTATTTTATTTTGAAAGGACTTCCTGCTGACATCATTTCCTCTTTTCCTACTTCTCACTCTGACACTCTTTTATTATGTTAAATTGTTTCCAGTTCTTCAGGAGCAAAGCGAAGCCGACCGAGGAGAGCATCTACAGCGTGAGTTCACACTTCCTGTTGTGACTTCCTCTTGGTTTTTCACAGTAAAAGTTTACATTGTGTAATGTTATGATGATGATGCGTTCAGGATCTGCAGAATCAGGACACTGAAAGTTACCAGCCGCTGATGAGAGATCCAGAGAGAGCCAGAGTGAGTTTATACCTGCATTTATACATCTATGGTTCTGTATCTGCTGTGTGTCTGCAACAAAGGTTCTCCTCTGGTTCTATGAGGAACGCTTACAGTGTCGACGAAGTTCCAACAGTGAAGCCTTTATGACCTCAGGGTCTGTCCATGGTTCTCCGAGGAACCCTAACATGACACTTAAGATCCATGAAATGATCAAAGAACTCTGACAGAGAACCACATGGTCCAACAAAAGAACCACAACAACCTCTGAGTCATGGTCAGGAACCATTAAAGAACCTGAACATAGAACCCTGACAGACCCCTGCAGGTACCTTTAAATGTCCCCTGAAGAACCTGAAACTTATTAAAGAACCCTTAATTTGATGTTTTAATTTATTCACTTCTTCAAAAACAAACGAGAACCTTACAGTATAAACACTTTCTCCATCAGACTGTTCTCATGTTTCTACATATACCTACGGAAAATTAATAAACATAACCCACATGTTACACTTGTTAGGACTGCAATCACACGACCAACGTGGTGACATGAGTGAAGAACTGTGACGAGACAAAGATTGTATAATGACGCAGGTTGACATGAGCGAAGTTTGTGTTTCAAGTGAAAGTACGTGAACTTTGGCTTATTTTAATCTAAGACATCGGCGTGTTAATCTTCTTAAACCTAACCAACCAAACGTCACATTAAGTACGCAATTTTACTTTAGATATGTAACTTTATGTTAAAACCATACATTAAGTACATAACTTTACGTTAAGTACGCAACTTTACTTTAGATATTTAACTTTATGTTAAAACTGTACGTTAAGTACATAACTTTATGTCAAGTACATAGATTTACTTTAGATATGTAACTTTATGTTATAACTGTACGTTAAGTATATAACTTTACGTTAAGTACGCAACTTTACTTGAGATATTTAACTTTATGGTAAAACTGAAACTGAGAACCTTGAAACATGGAGCCTGTGTTTCATGAGAACATGTTGGAACCTAATGTTTTCTGATGTGTTGTAGAACCGCAGGCCAACAGAGGAGGACCCGTACTCTGTGAGTTTATGATTATTCAGCTGGTTAAAATATAAAAACTAAAGTGAACTGTGGACGAATTATAAACTGATGTTTGTTCTCTTAACGCGCAGCGTCTCAACAAAACCTTCGACGGAGAATACAAAGAACTTCCTGCCAACAAACGAGAGGTCAGTCTGATCACATGCAGAACCAGGTCATACAGAACCAGGTCATACAGAACCAGGTCACACAGAACCAGGTCATATAGAACCAAGTCATACAGAACCAGGTCATACAGAACCTGGTCATATAGAACCAAATCATACAGAACCAGGTCATGTAGAACCAGGTCATACAGAACCAAGTCATACAGAACCAGGTCATGTAGAACCAGGTCATACAGAGACAGGTCATACAGAACCAAGTCATACAGAACCAGGTCATACAGAACCAGGTCATATAGAACCAGGTCATGTAGAACCAGGTCATATAGAACCAGGTCATACAGAGCCAGGTCATATAGAACCAGGTCATGTAGAACCAGGTCATATAGAACCAGGTCATGTAGAACCAGGTCATATAGAACCAGGTCATACAGAACCAGGTCATACAGAGCCAGGTCATACAGAACCAGGTCATATAAAACCAGGTCATACAGAACCAGGTCATACAGAGCCAGGTCATATAGAAACAGGTCATACAGAGCCAGGTCATATAGAACCAGGTCATACAGAGCCAGGTCATATAGAACCAGGTCATACAGAGCCAGGTCATATAGAACCAGGTCATACAGAGCCAGGTCATACAGAACCAGGTCATATAGAGCCAGGTCATACAGAACCAGGTCATACAGTGCCAGGTCATACAGAACCAGGTCATACAGTGCCAGGTCATACAGAACCAGGTCATACAGAGCCAGGTCATATAGAACCAGGTCATACAGAGCCAGGTCATACAGAACCAGGTCATGTAGAACCAGATCATACAGAACCAGGTAATATATAACCAGGTTATACAGAACCAGGTCATGTAGAACCAGATCATACAGAACCAGGTCATATAGAACCAGGTCATACAGAACCAGGTCATGTAGAACCAGGTCATACAGAGCCAGGTCATATAGAACCAGGTAATATAGTACCAGGTTATACAGAACCAGGTCATGTAGAACCAGGTCATACAGAACCAAGTCATACAGAACCAGGTCATGTAGAACCAGGTCATATAGAACCAGGTCATACAAAGCCAGGTCATATAGAACCAGGTCATATAGAACCAGGTCATGTAGAACCAGGTCATACTGAGCCAGGTCATATAGAACCAGGTCATACAGAGCCAGGTCATACAGAACCAGGTCATACAGAACCAGGTCATACAGTGCCAGGTCATACAGAACCAGGTCATACAGAGCCAGGTCATATAGAACCAGGTCATACAGAGCCAGGTCATACAGAACCAGGTAATATATAACCAGGTTATACAGAACCAGGTCATGTAGAACCAGGTCATACAGAGCCAGGTCATACAGAACCAGGTAATATAGAACCAGGTTATACAGAACCAGGTCATGTAGAACCAGGTCATACAGAACCAAGTCATACAGAACCAGGTCATGTAGAACCAGGTCATATAGAACCAGGTCATATAGAACCAGGTCATGTAGAACCAGGTCATACTGAGCCAGGTCATATAGAACCAGGTCATACAGAGCCAGGTCATACAGAACCAGGTCATATAGAACCAGGTCATACAGAGCCAGGTCATACAGAACCAGGTCATATAGAACCAGGTCATATAGAACCAGGTCATACAGAGCCAGGTCATATAGAACCAGGTCATACAGAACCAGGTCATATAGAACCAGGTCATATAGAACCAGGTCATACAGAGCCAGGTCATACAGAGCCAGGTCATACAGAACCAGGTCATACAGAACCAGGTCATACAGAGCCAGGTCATACAGAGCCAGGTCATACAGAACCAGGTCATATAGAACCAGGTCATACAGAGCCAGGTCATATAGAACCAGGTCATATAGAACCAGGTCATACAGAGCCAGGTCATACAGAACCAGGTCATATAGAACCAGGTCATACAGAACCAGGTCATACAGAACCAGGTCATACAGAGCCAGGTCATACCGAGCCAGGTCATATAGAACCAGGTTATACAGAAGGTGTTTGTTAATCATTGATGTGATATTGATTATTGATAATTGTTGATGTTTGTGTTCCAGCGTCAGAGGAAGAACGAGCAGGTGTACCAGGTGAGTTCAGTCTCTCATCATCATCATCATCATCATCATCACCTTCATCGTCATTACCTTCGTCATCTTCATCATTAATAATGTTCTCCATGTTCCAGGGTCTGAGCTCCGTCACCAGAGACACCTATGACTCTCTGCAGATGCAGCAGCTTCCTCCTCGCTAATGCATCACTTCCTGTCAGCCTCACCATTGTCTCACCGACACCATGACGATAAACAGTTTGTACTTACCCAGACAAGATCCAAAAACAAGCAAACAAACAAATAGCTTCAGCTTCATCCTCATATAAGGATGTTTTTAAGGTGTTTTTAAGGGAAGAAATAAGGAGGGTAACATTTTAAGGTATTATTTTGGATTAGTTTATGAACCCTCTTTAATTGGTTCACTTATCCATCCGATTTACTCCCAAAAAAGTCCCTTAATTTTCACCTTTAAAAAAAAGGAATGTCCTTTCAAGGGATGTGTACTTCTTTAAAAAAAACTTTACCTCTGTGGAGTGCCATTAAAACCCTTAACAATTCATTTATCCATAAATTCAGACTTAACCTGCAGTGAATTATTAAATACAGAATGAAAACCCCTTAACCTTAGCAGAATACCTTAAAAATCCATTCACAGTTAACCAGGGCCCTATTTCAGAAAGCAGGCTCAACAAAATCTGAGCCTGATCTCTGAGCTGGCTGAGCCTGAGCTGAGAAACAGAACAGCTGATCAGCATCAGCTCCATCAGCTGTGAGTATGTTCAGCCTGAGAGAGGTGTGTTCACGGCGAGCACCAACAGACATCATCAGTAGAGTGCAGATAACATGATATTCAGTGGCCGAAAGCAGAAAGCCGCTTGAACTGAGTGGGAGATTTTAATGAGTGCGAATGGCTGCAGCTGAACAGCGTGAGGTGTGATGGGAACAGCCTGCAGAGTTAATAGGTAATGTGATGTCATGTGATGAGGTCATGTGTCTAACACACAGAAACATGTTTCTATCTTAACAGTGTTCATATATTTGAATATAAGTTATTCAGCTGTAATGTGATGGAGCCCAAACACACTGGGCACAAACTCAACATCAAACACACAGATATTAAACAGACTGGTAAAAGTTTTGTTTCTACTGACTTCATTCTGTCAATATTAGGCTGAGGTTCATTTAACTGCTGTGAAATGACTTCATGTAATCTCCTTTATTCTCACATGGAGCTATTATGGGATGTTGAGTCCCATCAATGAGCCAGTTACACCGCGGAGTCTTTGAATATATGAAAAATATTCATGAATCACTGCATCATGTGTCCACGTAGATTCATTTCTCATCAACACTGACAAACCTGCAGTTCTTTTTTTAAACATTATTTTTGGGCTTTTGTTGCCTTTAATGTCAGGACAGCATAACGTTATGGGGAGAGAGGGAACGACATGTAGCACAGGACAGCAGGCTGGGTTTGAACCCGCGGCCGCTGCGTCTGATCACAGGGCATCCGCTCCATCCACTGAGCCACCGATGCTCCGTGGTAATTACTTTAATAATGGATTGTGATTTATGTCCAGGGAAAACCACAACAAGGGTCCAAAGTCTTTTCAGAGCCAGAGACACTTTTCTTACGGGCCGACAAACCGCTGTCTCTCTGATGTGTTCAGTGTCTCTGATGTTATAAAGAAAAGAATCAAAGGACAATGCATAAAATGTGCTGTGATGATAATGTAAATCCAGGATGTGTAATATGTGATATATGTGGGTGGAACAGATTGTTAGATAAATGATAGAGTGTGAGGTCAAACAGTATCTTTCATATAGACACTCCTCCAGGGAGACATCCAAACAGGCTCTAATCACCTTCTCCTTACACAACAGCCTCTGAATACACTGGGCCTCAACCTCCACCACTTCATTCACTAAAGGACACACCATGTTTCTACTTCCTGCTACACGCTCAGCCTCAGGCTGACATGAAGCAAACCTGTGACTCAGCAGGTTATGTTGCCATAGTAACTGACTCAGGGTTACACTGAACTGGCTTTGTGAAACAGAAAACTCAGAGTTTCATCTCAGGCTGAACAAACTCAGAGTTTTCACTGATCCTGCTCTCTGAAATAGGGCCTTGCAGTTAAGTATTAAATACTGAATAAAAATCCCTTAACACTGGCATAATAGCTTAAAAAGTAAATTCCCATTTAACCTGCAGTAAAGTATTAACCACTGAATAAAAATCCCTTAACATTGGCATAATAGCTTAAAAATAAATTCCCATTTAACCTGCAGTAAAGTATTAACCACGGAATAAAAATCCCTTAACATTGGCATAATAGCTTAAAAAGTAAATTTCCATTTAACCTACAGTAAAGTATTAAATATTGAATTTAAAAAATCCCTTAAAATGTTATAAATGTTAAATTGTGTCCTGTTTTCAGCTGTAAGGCATTTTATTAATTTTAGATGAGGACTGGACTAATAAGATAAGTGGAAATAATAATAAATGTTAAGGGGTTGTTAGAGGTGATTCTTTAAATGAACCTTTATGGATCTTTAAAGTGATCAATCGATCTGTTTTAACATCTAACAAAGGATTCTTTTTGCTGTGGTCTGTTCACTACGTCTTAAAAGCATTTTACGTTACCAACAGAGTCTGTTGATAAACAACAGAGTTTATTGATAAACAACAAAGTTTATGGATAAACAACAGAGTTTATTGGCAAACAACAAAGTTTATGGATAAACAACAGAGTTTGTTGGTAAACAACAAAGTTTATGGATAAACAACATAGTTTGTTGGTAAACAACAAAGTTTATTGGCAAACAACAAAGTTTATTGATAAACAACAGAGTTTATGGCTAAACAACAGAGTTTATAGGCAAACAACAAAGTTTATTGGTAAACAACAGAGTTTATTGGTAAACAACAGAGTTTATTGGCCAACAACAGAGTTTATTGGTAAACAACAAGGTTTATTGATAAACAAAAGAGTTTATTGGCAACCAACAGAGTTTATTGGCAAACAACAAGGTTTATTGGTAAACAAAAGAGTTTATTGCAAACAACAGAGTTTATTGGTAAACAACAGAGTTTATTGGCAAACAACAGAGTTTATTGGTAAACAACAAGTTTTATAGGTAAACAACAGTTTATTGGTAAACAACAGAGTTTATTGGTAAATAACAAACAGTAAGTGTATAAAACAGATGAGAGTATAAAAACACATAAATAAAAAGAAAGCTTAATATTGTATATTGATACTTTTGATACTTTAATCTGCGACACACACACACACACACACGTTGTTGTTCACATACGGAGACGTGAAGTAAACAGACTCAACAGCTTTTAGTTTTTTATCTTATCTTTAACCTTGTCTTTCTTTGTTTCTTTAGTTTGATAAAAATCTGGAGCGACTTTGATGTTAAAATAATAAATACAGATAAAATATAAACTGTAAGAAAAGACAAAGATTGTACTTCCTGCTGCTTCTCACGATAAAATCATTTCACCAGAGCTCATTTTAATTTGATCACAGCAGAAAAGGGAATTAAACAGATCAAATAAAAAAAAGAGCTGAAATAAATTAATTTAAAATCAATAAAGTTTTAATTAATTAGTTATAAAATAATGATGTCACAGTATATTTCTTCTGTATTTATGAACTTTACTCTGAAATGTTGCAGCTTTGAGATTTGACTGTAAAATTAAAAATAACGCAGCCTGAAGTTTATTTTTATTCTCTAAAAATAATTTCACTCTTTTTATTATGTAGCTTTGAGTTTTTATTTTTGTTCTGAAGAATATTTGCTTTGAATGATTTCAGCAGCTGTCGGTAAAATCTGAATTAATACCGAAATATTCAGTTGTTGTTTTTGTTGTTCTGATATTTTCCTGAGAATTTTGTCCTGAATGAACTTTTAGCTTCATGTTTATGCTGTAAAAGCTTTTTTTCTGATTTTAAAATGTCTCAATAAATATATTAAAGCAGAGGAGTGTCCCGTTTTACTCGTATAAACACCTTAAGAATCATCTTTATATATCATGTAAATAACAAATAGTCATTAACAGATTTTCAACAGGATTTTAAGGGGATTTTAATATATGAACGTATATTTAAATTATATTTGATCCAGTCTTTTATGTATTGTGTAATTTTCACTCAATCAATCAATCAATCAATCAATCAACCAATTTTATTTATAAAGCCCAATATCACAAATCACAGTTTGCCTCACAGGGCTTTACAGCATACGACATCCCTCTGTCCTTATGACCCCCACTTTTTACCTTTTATGGTTATTTAATGTTATTGTCTTAATTTTAAGGTGTGTTTACCTCTTTAAAAAACCCTTAACCTCTGCAGAATACCTAAGAAATAAATTTACACTTAACCTACAGGGCAGTATTGAACATGAACCCTATATATATGTATATACACTGCTCAAAAAAATAAAGGGAACACTTAAACAACATAATGTAACTCCAAGTCAATCACACTTCTGTGAAATCAAACTGTCCACTTAAGAAGCAACACTGATTGACAATCAATTTCACATGCTGTTGTGCAAATGGAATAGACAACAGGTGGAAATTATAGGCAATTAGCAAGACACCCCCAATAAAGGAGTGGTTCTGCAGGTGGTGACCACAGACCACTTCTCAGTTCCTATGCTTTCTGGCTGATGTTTTGGTCACTTTTGAATGCTGGCGGTGCTTTCACTCTATTGGTAGCATGAGACGGAGTCTACAACCCACACAAGTGGCTCAGGTAGTGCAGCTCATCCAGGATGGCACATCAATGCGAGCTGTGGCAAGAAGGTTTGCTGTGTCTGTCAGCGTAGTGTCCAGAGCATGGAGGCGCTACCAGGAGACAGGCCAGTACATCAGGAGACGTGGAGGAGACCGTAGGAGGGCAACAACCCAGCAGCAGGACTGCTACCTCCGCCTTTGTGCAAGGAGGAACAGGAGGAACACTGCCAGAGCCCTGCAAAATGACCTCCAGCAGGCCACAAATGTGCATGTGCTCAAACGGTCAGAAACAGACTCCATGAGGGTGGTATGAGGGCCCGATGTCCACAGGTGGGGGTTGTGCTTACAGCCCAACACCGTGCAGGACGTTTGGCATTTGCCAGAGAGCACCAAGATTGGCAAATTCGCCACTGGCGCCCTGTGCTCTTCACAGATGAAAGCAGGTTCACACTGAGCACATGTGACAGACGTGACAGAGTCTGGAGATGCCGCGGAGAACGTTCTGCTGCCTGCAACATCCTCCAGCATGACCGGTTTGGCAGTGGGTCAGTAATGGTGTGGGGTGGCATTTCTTTGGGGGGCCGCACAGCCCTCCATGTGCTCGCCAGAGGTAGCCTGACTGCCATTAGGTACCGAGATGAGATCCTCAGACCCATTGTGAGACCATATGCTGGTGCGGTTGGCCCTGGGTTCCTCCTAATACAAGACAATGCTAGACCTCATGTGGCTGGAGTGTGTCAGCAGTTCCTGCAAGATGAAGGCATTGATGCTATGGACTGGCCCGCCCGTTCCCCAGACCTGAATCCAATTGAGTACATCTGGGACATCATGTCTCGCTCCATCCACCAACGCCACGTTGCACCACAGACTGTCCAGGAGTTGGCAGATGCTTTAGTCCAGGTCTGGGAGGAGATCCCTCAGGAGACCATCCGCTGCCTCATCAGAAGCATGCCCAGGCGTTGTAGGGAGGTCATACAGGCACGTGGAGGCCACACACACTACTGAGCCTCATTTTGACTTGTTTTAAGGACATTACGTCAAAGTTGGATCAGCCTGTAGTGTGTTTTTCCACTTTAATTTTGAGTGTGACTCCAAATCCAGACCTCCATGGGTTAATAAATTTGATTTCCATTGATAATTTTTGTGTGATTTTGTTGTCAGCACATTCAACTATGTAAAGGACAAAGTATTTAATAAGAATTTTTCATTCATTCAGATCTGGGATGTGTTATTTTAGTGTTCCCTTTATTTTTTTGAGCAGTGTATATAGGGTTCATGTTCAACAAAATTTGTTTTCCTATAAATATATATATATATATATATATATATATATATATATATATATATATATATATATATATATATATATATATATATATATTTATAGAAAAACAAATTTTCATCGTTAGTTTTCGCTCAGTTTTTTAAAACAGATTGAGCGGAAGTGACGTAATGTACAGTTTCCGCCCATTAGCTCATTAGAAACAGCTGTTTAGCATTTGATGCTATGAGGCTAGCAGGCTCGCGGTTTCTCTGCTGTGAGTTAAAATGGCAGTTGAAACAAACCGTTAGCATCGATGCTAAAGCACCAACAATGTGCTGTGATTAATTAACCCACCAATTATCAACTTCAACGGCTAACGTGCTAAAAACCAGCCGGTTTGCTAACGGCTATCAGTTAGCCCCGCTAGCTCCCACAACAACAACAACAACAGCGACACCGCAGCTGCAGCTCGTTAGCATCCCGCACAACTTCACCGCAGACAAGCGTCAGTCTCAAACATGGAGACGAACGTACCGAAGAGACGAGACAACAAGAAGTCCCTGCGCGTGAAGGTGATCAGTCTCGGAAACGCCGAGGTCGGGAAGGTGAGTCTGGAGCACTTAATTTATTTCACACCAAACCTCAGGTTAAAATCAGCTGATTTAAGTTTTATATCAGACCAAACCCCAGAGAGAATTCAGCTGATTTTAGTTCAGGCTGTCTGAGCTGGGATAAACCGATAAAACTCTTTGTGTGAGAATTAGCTAATTACACATTTATCTTAACCAGTGTTAAAAACTGATGTTAGCTTTCATGCTAAACTTCCCTGCTGCCATTTGTATCCGTTTATGGCGCTGTGAAAGGCGTTCAGTCTAACGCCAGAGTCCGTGCAGATATCACTTACTTTAATGTTTCCTAGCTGATGGCTAATAAATCACGCACAGTTTCACATTAAACAAGATGTGTTTGGACACATTACCGTGTTCTCTATAACTCGGCTCAGAAATTACTTCTTTAAACTGATTAATTCGTTTCTTATTTGGCTGTAGTGATCCAACAGTGGCTGGTACCGGACCAGGATGTGGATTTTTGAATGTGTTTATTATTTTAAAAATCTCTTATGTCTAGGATATGTTGTTAATTGACTGAGTGATCTGTTTTTATGTATTGAGTGTTGTATGTTTTTTGGTATGGACCTTGAGTCTGATAATAATAATAATAATAAACTGATAACACATTAAAAATGATGATGTTATATTAAAGCAGTGAGTGATAGATAATTAGGAACATTTACAGGAGATTTAGTTTATTTACAAGTTTCCCTTTAAACAGTCAGATCTTGACTGAAATTCGGCAGACATGTTTCCTGTTCAGATCAAACAGACTGAAATAATCTGCTGCGTTCACCCAGATGTCCATCTTTTAAATTGAAGGATTTCTGAATGGCGTCTGGTGTGAAAAATGCTGCCACTCATTATTAATCCGTGTAATGTTTCAGAGCTGCATTATCAAACGCTACTGCGAGAAGAGGTTCGTCCCCAAATATCTCGCCACCATTGGCATCGACTACGGCGTCACCAAGTAAGTTCATCCAGCGCACACCTCACCTGTTACTGAGTGTGTTCTCCTACATAAATCCCAACTGAACGTCAAAAGTGTGTGATGATGTCAGCGCCGTGTGTTTCCTGTGGTCAGAGTTCAGGTTCGAGACAGAGAGATTAAAGTGAACATCTTTGACATGGCGGGTCATCCTTTCTTCTATGAAGTGAGTCGCTCTGTTTTATTATGCATGTTTATAAAAGTACAGGTATTTCAGAGTTGAACTGATGGCAGCTGCTGCTGCTTCTTCTGTGGTGCGTCAGGTGCGTAACGAGTTCTATAAGGACAGTCAGGGCGTGCTGCTGGTGTACGATGTGGGCCTCAGGGAGAGCTTCGACGCCCTGGACAGCTGGCTCGGGGAGATGAAACAGGAAATGGGCTCGCAGGCCAACATGGACAGCATTGTGTTTGTCGTCTGCGCCAACAAGGTGAGAGCGAGCCGTCCAGTCAGACGTCAGAGTTCAGGTTCAGGGCTGAAGTACAGCGGTTTAACTCCTCCTCCTCCTCCTCCTCCTCCTCCTCCTCCTTTAAGGTGGACCTGACGAAGCGGCGGGTGGTGGACGAGGGGGAGGGGCGTCTTTGGGCAGAGTCCAGAGGGTTCCATTACTTTGAGACGTCGGCACAGAGCGGCGAAGGGATCAACGAGATGTTCCAGGTACACAAACATAAATATAATCAGGTCTGTTTTAATAAAACATAAAGAGGTGGTTTTAATGTGGCGTTTGGTCTCAGGCATTCTTCTCCTCCATCACCGACATGTGTGAGAATGGCGGGAAGCGTCCGGTGTCAGAGGTCAGCGTCGGCTTCACCAAAGAGCAGGCTGACACCATCCGACGGATCCGGAACAGCAAAGACTCATGGGATATGCTGGGGGTCAAACCTGGTGCCACACGGTCAGTTCAGCATGCACATTTATGACATCAAAGGTCACATGACTCTCGTCTGACAGGAAGTTCATGTCAGTCTAACACAACTTTGTGTTTGATAAAAACTGAGGACACATTTTACAACATGAAGTTTCATTCAGCTATAAACATGTGGTGGAGACCAGGGGGGTATTCCAGAAAGCGGGTTATGTGAAAACTCAGAGTAATTTAACCCTGAGATGAGGGAAACTCTGAGTTATCCAGTGATAGAGATCATTAGTCATTGATACTACGTGTCTAAAGCTTCATACCCATTTTTAAAATTTAAATAATTAGACCTACACATTATGTGCAATAAACATTTGGGAGCTGCTCTAACAGACTGACAGTCTGATCCTTGTGCACAGTGTTATAAAAATAATAAATATAAAAAGGACAGAGGTTTGATTCTGAGCTGAGGGTGAATTCTCGCTGTGTAATATTTGAATGTAAAGACAAAAACTGATGTCCAAAGAAATGATTGATGTGCATAAATTCAGTAACTTAAGACAGTCCTGAGTAACAAACTAATATCCAGCAGGATTTAGACTGTGACAGCGTGTAAGAAGGAGGAGACAGAGGAAAACTCAGGATTTATTGAAGAAAACCTGTCAGCGAGCAGGTTATGTTCACAGAGTCTGTTACCATGGTGACTGACTCAGAGTTTCAGTTACCTCTCTTTCTGGAACGATGTCATTGGTCGCACTGATGGAACATAATTCCTATAGCCTAATATTGGGGATTATATGTTCATATTTCTGAGTGAGCAATGGTGCAGCATTTCACTGTCTTTAAATTTACTACATTTGTAGCTGAAATAAAGTCACTGAATGCTGTTGAGTCAAGATACAAATAGATGTGCAACATTTTAAAATCTACTGTATTTTAACCTCAACGTCTTTTCAAGTGCAAATCACCAAACATATTATTACTGGGTCAGACTGTGAGTTTACAGTCATGTCTTTATGTCTTTGATCTATAGCCTAGCCTATATGTTTTAAATCTTCTGCCTCCTGTGTTTTTCCCCATCAGATTAAATCTGAACAAATATATTATTATATATTATTAATATAATGTAATGTATCTACAGCCTGATACACAGTCAGATTCCACCACTTGATCTTCATTAAGGAAATGTAAGTCTGATAAATGATGAATAAACTTTTTTATTAACTTTATGGTTAACTTATTGACACTTTCCTCGCTCTGACTCAGGCTCTTCTTTTAAAGATAAACGTGCACCGTCTGCTACACATGCATTAATATCTCTACATCCACTGGATTAAAATGGAGGCACTGTCTTTTATTTATCTGTTGCCATGGTGAATCGTGGAGTCGGAGCTCCATTGATGATGGCTTTTTATTGTCGGCTAAACTCAGAGTGAACATAATCAGAGTTGACTGAACTAACTCAAATCAGCTGTTCTGGAACCGGATACTCAGAGTTTCCCATCTCAGAGTAAATCAACTCAGAGTTCAGGGTTAGACTCAGAGTTTGTTGAACCTCCTACCTGGAATACCCCTCTGGGGTCCGTTTCACAAAGCAGGTTTAGTGAAAACTCTGAGTCTGTTAACCCTGAAATGAGGGAAACTGGGTTTTCCGTTTCAGAAAGGGAGGTAACTTAAACCAGAGAAAGCAGACTAACTCCAGCCCCTTTCAGAAAGAGAGGTAACTGAAGCTCGGTGTCAGTTGCTAGGGATGTCCCGATCCACTTTTTTCACTTCCGATCGGATACCGATATTACAGCCTTGAGTTTTGGCCGATACTGATACCAATCCGATCCAAGCGCGTATTATACATATTCACTTATTTTGTTGTCAGTCATGTTAGAAAAGGTTTGATCAAGCGATATTACACTAACAAGAACAACTACTTAATCGGGTTAGTTAGAATGATCCACAACAGTTGGTATGAGAAACTGACCTGTTTATTGTTAACAGGGTTAAATAAACAAACTTTAAACTTGAACATTAACATTAAATAAAAAATATAGCTGGTTTGCTTTGGCGCCTTAATAAATAGAAAATGAATCAACACAAGAAATCTTTAAAATGTCTAACAATGAGATTAAAATAGCAGCAAGACTCCACACACTTGTGCTTTGGCCC